>NC_057814.1:328506305-328736054 GCF_018294505.1 Triticum aestivum | reverse complement strand
GAGGTCCGTTTCGTCCGTTTTGCGGTACGCCACACCCCTCCCAATCAAAAGGACCCCCGTTTCGACCGTAGGAGGTCCGTTTCATCTGTTTTGCGGTACGCCACACCCCTCCTGATCAACAGGACCCCCGTTTCGACCGTAAGAGGTCTGTTTCCTCCGTTTTGCGGTACGCCACACCCCTCCCGATCAACAGGACCCCGTTCCGAACGTAGGAGGTCCGTTTCCTCCGTTCTGCGGTACGCCAGGCCTCATTTCCATCGCCTATTCCGTCCAAGCCCTCCCGATGAACATGACCACGCATTCCGTTCCGACCCAGCCGGTTGGCTCCCACGCGTTTCGTTGCCTCCCGATGAACACGACGCATTCCGTTGCCTCCCGATGAACACGACGCATTCCGTTGCCTCCCCATGAACACGACGCATTCCGTTGCCTCCCCATGAACACGACGCATTCTGTTGCCTCCCCATGAACACGACGACGACGTTGTTTCTCCTTTCCGACCCAGCCATGTACACGAGCCTTGGCCGTACGTATGCGCGAGTAGGCGTTCGACACCCTGCCCGTATGTACAGATACGTGGCCGTATTTTCTTTCTTGCACCCTGGCCGCTGTACGTACATGTACATGCTACGTGCGCGCCTCTACTACGACACGTGCGCGCCTCTACATCGACCAGTATGTACGTACACGTTCGCGACCAGAATGACAACGCTACGTACGCTTCGACCAGGTGGGTCCCGACTGTCAGGCACTTCCTTGCCTGCGAAGATGTAGCTGGTGGGTCCCAGCAGTCAGGGGGGCGAATCGTTTTGTTTTTTTTGCCCGGACGCACTTCCTTGCGTGCGAAGGTGTAGTTGCTGGGTCCCAGCAGTCAGGGGGGCGAATCGTTTTCTTTTGCCTGGACACACTTCCTTGCGTGCGAAGGTGTAACTGGTGGGTCCCAGCAGTCGGGGGGCGAATCATTTTTTTCCGGACGCACTTCCTTGCGTGCGAAGATGTAGCTGGTGGGTCCTAGTAGTCAGGGGGAGAATCGTTTTTTCGGACGCACTTCCTTGCGTGCGAAGATGTAGCTCGTGGGTCGCAGCAGTTAGGGGGTGAATCATTTTTTCGCGAAATACGGTGGCCCGTCCGATGGGTCCCCGCTGTCAGGTGGAGGAATAATTATTTTGCACGTAATAAGGAGGCACTTCCTTGCGGCTGCCGTGGATCCAGCTGTCAGCCTCTCCACGTACAGTCCACGTCTGATGGAAGTCGTTCCTTTACCACGTTGACCACGCCGCGCCGAGAGCACCAGGGCGGTGGACGATGGCGAGGCCTAGGAAGGGGACGACGCGAGCCGGGGAAGACGCGGCAGTGGATGCACACGCGGAGAGGAGTACGAGGGTTCACTGGTTCGGCTGCGCTGCCGTCGCCGCAGAATAACAGGGGGTGTGGGTGAGTGGAGCGATGGCCTGGCCAGCGGTGGGAGTAGTAGGGGGGTGAGGCCTCCGCGGCAGCACAGCCGGCCACGGGAGGCAGGAGCAGGCGGCACGACCGGCGCTGCTTTGGGCGGCTGGAGCAAGAAGACCAGAGGTTGACAAAGCACGACGGCTGTTGGATGGACATCGTACGGTCACTGCAGCTAGAAGCGTTTATATTGACTAAGTTGACAAAGCCCTTGGTACGTCAACTTAGTAGGCCCATAGGTCAGCTTCCGAAACGGTGCGCCCCAGATGTCAGGGGGAGGAATCATTTTTTGGGCGGGTGAAGCTAGAATATCCGAGATTGACGAAGAAGCACGGCATCCGTTGGATGGACATCCAATGACCACTGCTGCTAGAACCGTGTGTTGACTATAAGTTGACAAAGCCTTGCATATGCGTCAACTCTATTTTTCTTTAGGGGACGCGTCAACTTAGTAAGGCCAGAAGTGTGTGGCAGAGAACTTATAGCCCATCTGAGATTTGTAAGAATGTGTAGCCCATTTTTGAATTCTAATGGAATTTACTACAGCCCATTTACAGTTTGTTAAAAGTACAGCCCATTTCAACCAACCGTTCAAAACAGAATTCAATAAAATTTCCCACATTTTGATGGGATCCGAAATATTTTTATCCCGAAAATTTCTAGCCAGATTAAATACAATTTCAATATAAATTTATATTACATAAAAATCCAACGAAACATTGCGCTCGCAACAACTAATGAAATTAAAATTTTCAATATCCAAAAATAATATTTTATAAAGTAATCACGTGTTTGGTGCATTTTTTATAGTTACTGCCCAGTTTTTATAATTACATCCCATTTATTATTTCTTAAAGCCCATTTTCTTGTTAAGCCTAATGCATCCCTCCTAGGAAAGATTTGCAGCCCAGCGGGGCGGAGAATAACAACTTGACCTTGCCTGGGTATTCCTAAAAAAAGTATAGCTGGGCTAGCCATTTTCAGCTTGAAAAAAATTAATATCTGGGCTGGATATCTGGCCTGGGCTAGACGGGCCACAGCCCGCCTAGTTAATACGTGCAGCAATGTTTTCGTTGTTGTTCAGAGGAGAAAAATTAATATCTGGGCTAAACATCGAAAAACTCTGTAGTGCTCACACCTCAAAAACACAAATACTGCTCGAGCTGCTTGGTCCCAGCTGTCGGCCGCTTCTTGTGCAATTCTCTCGTTTATTAACTACTACATAGGTTGATAATGGTGTGGGACCGTGATGTCAGGAAACCAGGAGGAAGCAAAATAAATTATAGTTATATATATATAATAAGGAGGCACTTGCGTACGTGAGACTATGGACCTGGTGCGTCCCCATTGTCATCCTCTCCAAGTAAACTCATCTCCTCGCCCGAGCGCACTTTCCGCCCAAAACAGTCAGTGTCGCCCGCCTCGCTTCCCGGTGCAGGCGATTGCTCCGCCTTCTGTCCCAGCCCCAGATCAGCCCTTGTTTGACTTTTGCTTGTTCCTCATGTCATCATGTTTAATTTTGAAAGAAACTTGAAATGGGGATTGCCTAAACCCTAGCATTAAAGGAATTCACTAGGTTCAACCAAAATATTTCCAGTAAATCCAAATGGCTTTCAAAAATGTTCATCATTCTTGGAAAATGCTGGAAACAGTAACCAGAGGTGATGCACATCTTTCCATGTCATATTTGGGCTCTGGATTAAATCATACTCTATTTGCATTTGGGCATTTAAATGCTATTAAATATTTTAAATGCTCAAATAATCATAAACTAAAATGTTTACTGTAGGATATATTCCCAACAGTGATCATGAGTAGTTTCATGATTTTTGGAAGTGTCTAAGTATTTTTAATAAAGCCCTAAAGACTACAGAATATTAGAAAAAACAAAAACAAATTAGAAAGCAGAAGAGGGAGAGAAAGTTACCTGGACCTACCTACTGTGCAGCCCACCTCGCCGGCCCAGCTGGCGGCCCAGCCCACCAGGCGCTCTCCTGTCGCCTTCCTCCTCGCGCCAGTAGGCGAGGGCGCGTGCCCGACGCGCGCCGCTACACGCCGCGGCCACCTCCTCCCTCCCTGCCTGCCTGGCTCCGCCTCGACGCGTCTGGACGATGCCACGCGACCCCCAGAGCCATCCGGCTCTCTCTCACTCTCCCCCGAACGCTGTCCCCCTCCTCTGTTCTTCCCGCCCGAACGCCTCCGTCGCCGCCGCTCGCCACCACCGCGGACACCGCCATCCCGGCGACGCCCTGAGATTCCCAAGAGCTCCGCCTAGTATCCCTCTTCCTCCTCGTCGAGCTGTGCAACGCCGGACGCCCCGAGTGTCTCCACGTCGTCGTCTTCAACCTCCCAACGCCGGAGATCCCTCTCGCCGCCCCGCTCGCTCCGGTGCTTCCCCGGGCACGCCGAGGCCACCTCTGCACTCGCCGTGAGCTCCTCTACCGATTCCCCCTTCTCCCATGTCCATTAGCTCAGCGTAGCCTTCGTTTCCGTCGAGACCGAGACCTCACCGGCGCCGGACTTGACGCCGTCGTCGTTTTGGTTCGCCTCCGTTTAAACCGAGCACGTAGCCGTGCTCAGTGCACCCCCAGGAGGCCATAGCACCCCTCCGCACCCCCTGTCATGCTTCCTAACGCCGCCCCCGTGCTAACCCGAACTCCGGCGGCCGCAAAAGAGCTCGCCGCCGTTGACTCCGTCCACCCCCACTCGAACCACGGCCACCCACAGATGCGCCTCGCTTCCCTCTTTCAAACGCGCCCGTCCGCGCGTCAAACGGTGGCCTGTAGGCGAAACCCAAGTCACTCCAGTGCGCCTCCGCCGCGTTTTGGTCGCCGCCGGCGTAACCCCGGCGAGGGTGACGTGGCAGATTAGTTAGGGCTAATGACGCACTTAGTCAACACCTAGTGACACTGACAGCAGGGCCCCACTGACTAATTAAACATAGATTAGTTTCTATTTAGTTTTAACTAATCACAGTGGCCCCACGCGTCAGCGTTGACCATGCTGACGTGGCCATTGACTGGGTCCACATGTCAGTGACCCTAACTAGCACCGTGACACCGACCAATGGGACCCCACTGGTCAGGTTTGACCCTGGCCAGCCCGTTGACTCGCTGACGCAGTGATGACGTCAGGCTGACGCAGTATTACATTTTCTGGATTTATTTTTAATCAGGAAATTCCAGAAAATAGTATAAACTTCTAAAAATCATATAAAATCAACCGTAACTCAGAATGAAATAATTTATATATGAAAAATGATCAGAAAAATGCAATCTATCCATCTGTATCATTTCCATGCATGTCAAACTAAGTTATACCTGCTGTATAGGTGAAAACATGATAATGCACTATTTGAATTCATAGTTTGAATTTGAATTTGAACCTTGAGTTCAAATCAACCCAAACCTTTCTGTTGCTAGTTACATTAGGCCAAATCACGTCATATTGCCATGTCATGATCATGCATCATATTGTGCATTGCATTGATTGTGTTCTTCTTTGTTTGCCGGTGATTGTCCCCTCTCGATAGCCGTGATTCCGACGATGAGTTCGATGACACCGATGAAGAACTATAATATCTTCAGAAGTGCCAGGCAAGCAAACCCCCTTGTTCATTCCGATACAATCCCATTCTCTCGCTCCTGCTCTCTTCTACTGCATTAGGACAACATCGATTCAACTGTTACATGTTGCGGTAGTTGAACCCCTTTTCCTCTGCATGACCTGTCATTGCCACAGTAAATAGATGAAACCCACTAGCATGAGTAGGAGTTGTTTGAGCCCTGATGTGCCTACTCATTCATGCTTGTTTGTCATGCCTGCTACTGCTTAGAGTTGAGTCGGGTCTGATTCATCGGGGATGAATTGGAATGGTGATGAACATGTCCTACTGTGTGTGAGCTAAGTGTGTGAACACGATTTGGTAAAGGTAGCGGTGAGAGGCCATGTAGGAGTACATGGTGGGTTGTCTCATTGAAGCCGTCCTCAGGAACTGAGTTCTGTGTTTGTGATCCATGATACAGTTACTACCACGCATTGGGCCCGAAACCAATGGACCCTCTCGGCTTCTTAATCACCCTTGTCCTCTGTCCAGGAGTTGCAAGTAGTTTCTGGTGTTTGTAGTATGCTGGAGGCCGTGGACAGCGCTGACCGAGGGGTGGGCTGTGATGCGGTAGGCACGTGGCACGGTGTACCGGGCGCCTGTTTGGTGTCTCGGGAACCCTGCACACATCGTTCGGGGCCGTATGTGGAAACCTCGGCCGGACTCCCTGCGGATGGAACCTGAATAGGCGATAAACCTGGACTAGAGACTTGAGTGTTTAGGTAGGCTGTGGCCGACTCCCTCGCCAGGCTTCCGCTTGAAGGTTGCCGAGGTACACGACGTGTACATGGTGGTAAGTGGCGAGAGCGTGTGTGACGCAGTACACCCCTGCAGGGTTATCGTGAACTATTCGAATAGCCGTGTCCGCGGAAATGGACTTCTGGGTTGCCTATAACAGTTCATAGACAAGTGAAAGTGGATACTTTAAAATGCGCAAGATAAGCGTGAGTGCTATGGATGGCGTTCTCGTAGGGAGACGGGAGCGGATCCATAGTGGAGTATTGATATGGTGAATATGTGGACTCGTGTGCGCCACCTCAAAAGAGTTACTTGCAGTCGTAGTCAGGATAGCCACCGAGTCAAAGCTGGCTTGCTGCAGTTAAACTCCACCACCCCCTTTGTTGATACCGATGCATATGTAGATAGTTCTGATGTAAGTCTTGCTGAGTACATTTGTACTCACGTTTGCTTATTTTATGTTTTGCAGAGAGACGTCAGTCTCGCTAGTAGTTCCGTGTGGACTTCGACGTTTAGCTTGATACCTCAGCTACGATCTTGTGCCCTCGGCAGGATCTAGTAAATAGTCAGGCTTCTCAGCCTTTTTCATTTGTAGATGTCTGCACTCAGACATGTTAAGCTTCCGCATGTGCTCTGACTTGTATGCTCTGAATGTTGGGTCATGAGACCCATGTTTGTAATATCTGGCTCTTCGGAGCCTAATGAATAAATATTCTGAGTCGTAGAGTCTTGTTGTGATGCCATGTTGTATTTGCACATATCGAGCATATTGTGTGTATGATTGAAATGCTTGGTATGTGTGGGATTCGACAACCTAGTTGTTTATCCTTGGTAGCCTCTCTTATGGGGAAATGTAGTCTAGTGCCTCCTCGAGCCATAGTAGTCCGCTACAGCCCGGTTCACCGGAGTCCTGCTAGCCCAGCACTACTGCTCCGGAACACTTGACTGGCCGGCATGTGATTCACTTCGTTCCTGTGTCTGTCCCTTCGGGGAAATGTCACGCAGTGACATCCGGAGTCCTGCCTAGCCTGCTACAGCCCGGGTTCCCGGAGTCCTGTTAGCCAGTGCTACAGCCCGGATTCGCACGCTGCTGACCGACATGTTCGATGTTGATTCATGTATGCCTGTCCCCATACGTTAGTGCCGCTCTGGGTTCACGACTAGCCATGTCGGCCCGGGTTCTCTGTCATATGGATGCTAGCGACATTATCATATACGTGAGCCAAAAGGCGCAAACGGTCCCGGCCATGGTAAGGCGACACCCGTGGGGATACCGTGCGTGAGGCCGCAAAGTGATATGAGGTGTTACAGGCTAGATCGGTGTGACCTAGAATCGGGGTCCCGACAGCGTTGGTATCAGAGCCTGACTGCCTGTAGGATTACCAAGCCAAACTGGTCGAAGTTGAGTCTAGAAATGCTTTAGTTATATAAGGGAATTGATTGTGGAAGGGAACGTAAGGCTCTTTTTACTCCTTTACCTTATGCCCTTCTGATCTGAGTCATCCTCTTCTCTTCTACGGGGATTAAGAACTAGGCTTCTCATCTTTCTATCAGGATCACGTGTTACTAATCCGTAGACTCGTAGGATTGATGGATTTAAGCCTCAGTTCGGTTCCTACTACTTCCGTACGTTGACCATTGATCCCGGAAGTTTATATTGTGATGTTGAGTGGTCATGCCACTATTTCGCAGGATGTCTCAAGTATTTTTGAGCATTTACAGTCGTTATGCTATCCGAGTCATCCCAGGCTTCTAAATAATCTGATGCATTTGCAAATCCCTTCTTTCCGTTCTCGATGTTCCTTTAGGCCAGGTTAATCACACTAATTGCTGAGTTGAGGTACTCTATTGCCTCGACATATATGTTGGAGTTATTATTATGACCCTAGGTGTCTTAGGGGATCATCTAGTAACCTAGCCATGTTGTGTGTCCCAGTGTGATGATTCTGGCCATCATTCCTGAAAGCATCCCGTGATGCCATTTAGTTAGTAGGCATTCTATTTCTGGGTTCTTGAACCCAAGATTCACTCTACTTACCTCGTGTAGCTAGTGTTTGCTCGTTCCTTTAGGTTATTAGTAACCTTTGCATTAGTCCTCGAGGTCCGTGGTATATCGTTCTTCCAAATACCATGAACCATTCTTGGCAGGAGTTCTTCTGAACCAAAAGGTCACGACCAGAGTGCTCTTAATGAGTTCTCCATTCTACATTGTGACTCTGCCAGTCCTACCTTTCTGCATGGGTTATCTAGAAGAAACTTGTTGGACTTGGTTCGACATACTAATCTATGCATCCACAACTCAGAAAACCATATGTTCCTTTGGGTTGTCCCTCTTTAGTTATTTTCTGGCCCTCATCTATCAATTAATAGTCGGGAGTAATTGTGCATTTGTGTTATCGATGCCTATTATTCTTGGGGTCTGTCAAGCCATTCTAATCCGGAATGACTAAGAGAAACAAACTCCAGTACCTCATCCATCTCTGGGATTGGGTCAAAGTAGTTGTATTCCGCAGATCAAATGCCTAACCAGCTTTTGTCCTGTTCTACCTCGGAGTATTACCCCCTTTATGTCAGAATTGTCATGAGAATTGCACCACCTCTTATGAATTCTTGATTAAGTGATACTCCTCGCCATCATCGTTCATTCCTCGGTCCCCGTGTTATTATAACCGGAATACCGACAAGTGAATTGTGATGTGTGGAATCTATACTCCTAGCAACTCCGTTGCTTGGTAGTTATGGACAATACTCTCATCCTTAGTATGCCGGTTATTGAATCGTCATCCTAAGATTTATCGTGCGACCTAGTCCATTTTCCCTGGTGCACTCCTCGATTAATGAGATAGGATTGTGTCAATCCTTCACTCTCTTGGTCATATCGTCTTGCCCTGAAAAGCAAGATTGTTCTCGAGCTTAGCAACATATCGGTGGTTCGTGATGTTCCGAATATCTTCTCGGATGTATTACCAGGTTGTCGCCTGACCGCTATGTTGAGTTCGTGATCATGTTGGTTTTCCTCCAAACCACCCATTCTCCAAGAACCTGTGTTGGATACCCCTGAGCTAGTTGGTCAAGCTAAACAACAACTTGGAGAGTTGGAAGATAAAAACTTGTCTAACTTAGTTCATTTCCAAAGGGATATCTTGTGTTGTGTGTTGTAGAAAGATGATTTCTTCATCGATTGGTCCTCGTGATCAATTAATGGACCTATCAGCTTAACCAAACTTTGATTTGGGTATGGGCTATCATCAAATCAAATCAGAACCAATGATGTTCGTGATGTTGTCCTACCCGTGGTTGATTCCTCGAGCATACACCATTACATCTTTTGGTCTGACCAATGCTATCACCGTGTTCACTTAATTGTGGAATTCCATCTATATGGAAGCCTAGATGGTTTGTTGTTGAGCCCATCGACAACATCCTTATCTCCTCCATGATTTGGTTGAACATCTAAGTTAGCGTTGGAAACTTTTGAAAGCATCTTCCTCGTGTTAGCTCATGAAGTTTATGTTTTGATGGAAGAAGTGACTTCCTCTAGTTCACGTGCATATGATGCAAGTTGCCGCCGTGAACTTGAGAAAGTTTGTTTCGCTTCCTCTGGAATCATCCCAAGTCAGTCATGCATACGTGCGAAGTATTCTTTGGTCTGGAGACTTGCAACCTTCGTTCTATATGAATCCCTAGCACACCAAGCCACTGATTGATTTGTTCAAGGAAAAGAAGTTCTTAAGTGCTATTCCTTAAGGACCCAAAGGTACATGCGCATGACTTCGCTCTCCGCAATGATGGTTCCTAATCAGAACTCGGTAGTGTTTTACTCTAAGACTACTATGTGGTCATGCTTGTCTGGGACAGCGTGTTCACATGTTTGTAGCAGAACCAGCTCGTGTTTTGGAGCTTGCTATCGTAGTTCATCCCCTGAGAATCTCGCAACGTCATCTCGTCGATTTGTGTTGCAAACCTTCATTTTTCCTTCTAGACTTGATGAGTCTGGAATATACTGAAACCAACTAGATCTGAATCTCAGGCAGATATGATGGTTGGAACATTTCCCAAGAATTATAATATTGCCCTCTCGATAACCGGTAAAGTGGATGTCGTGGCCAACACATCCAGCCGGAAGGCCTATTATTGTAGTATCTTGATTGAGGAAGTTGGCCACCTCCCCATAAGGATTTCGTAGGATTTACTTCCGTAGTTATTCCTTATGGATTCTTGTGCTCCCGAAGTCCGACCTTTTACTTGATGTTCTAGATACCAAACCATATCAATAAATGGGTTACGCTAGCACATCAAGGAGAACATTAGAAGCGGAGTGCTAAATGTCTCTCGGTCGATCATCCAGATCTGCTTCTTTGGCATTGCTAAGGAAAAATCTGAGAAAGTGTTGTCCTCCTTTGCACCTGCATCCTCCATCACCATTCATCATGGTAGTATGATGTGTTGCCAGGATCCTCGACACGGATGTTGGTAAAACCTTGATGAATATGGAAATGCTCAAGTTCTTGAGAGCACGCACAAGCGCTAGGTGTTTTCACCGGCACCAACTGGGATTGCCCCAGTTTCCTCGATTATGCTATAACCTTTCAAACAGTGGATTCACCCTCTACTGTTGAGCTTCTCCCCTGTTACTAAAATCATTCCAGCATTTGCATTATGTTCCCAGCTTGCACCGTCATTGTGCCGTCCTACTATGGACTACCCTTCTCAGTAATTACTGATCAAGATCATCTTCAAGTGGTCTTACCATAAGTCCCATTCATTTCCGATGATATATAAAAAAAATCATCCATTTCGTTGTCTTCAACAAGGTATTCCACATCGTCCATTCTAGCCCGAGTGTGTCGTTCTCCCGAACTCCCTCGAACGATCGTTTGTGATTGCCCTAGGCTGGCATAAAGAGTTTCAATGATCTTAGGATCAAAAGTAATTCTTTTTGCCACTTAAGGAATAGTTCTACGAGTCACCTTCCCCAAGGTGCCCCGTTATAGAATCATGGCAATTATCTCCTCGCTACTTTGAAACCATGCACCGTCTTATTCAACGTGGAATTGTGTTTATCAACTTGAATCTTCGTTCTCTGTTTCACTTCATCCCTCTCTCGATGTATGTGTTGAGTCTCAGCTCAAGAGATACTCAACGTCGCATTCCGTGAGTTGATCGTGAGTTGCTCGATCTTTAAGGAGATCGATTTCTATAGAGTTTCCCTTGTCGTCATCGTGTCGGATGAAGATCTCGAAAGCAAAGACGTCAACGTTAATTGAAGCAACGGATCAACATCTTCGCGAAGAGCAATTGGATCATGAAGATCGTGTTAGCTTTGTGTACCCTCTGTCTTCTTACCTCACGTCTTGAATCTCGGGACGAGATTCTTGTTTAGTGGGGGTGAGCTGTCACAGCCCCAGATCAGCCCTTGTTTGACTTTTGCTTGTTCCTCATGTCATCATGTTTAATTTTGAAAGAAACTTGAAATGGGGATTGCCTAAACCCTAGCATTAAAGGAATTCACTAGGTTCAACCAAAATATTTCCAGTAAATCCAAATGGCTTTCAAAAATGTTCATCATTCTTGGAAAATGCTGGAAACAGTAACCAGAGGTGATGCACATCTTTCCATGTCATATTTGGGCTCTGGATTAAATCATACTCTATTTGCATTTGGGCATTTAAATGCTATTAAATATTTTAAATGCTCAAATAATCATAAACTAAAATGTTTACTGTAGGATATATTCCCAACAGTGATCATGAGTAGTTTCATGATTTTTGGAAGTGTCTAAGTATTTTTAATAAAGCCCTAAAGACTACAGAATATTAGAAAAACAAAAACAAATTAGAAAGCAGAAGAGGGAGAGAAAGTTACCTGGACCTACCTACTGTGCAGCCCACCTCGCCGGCCCAGCTGGCGGCCCAGCCCACCAGGCGCTCTCCTGTCGCCTTCCTCCTCGCGCCAGTAGGCGAGGGCGCGTGCCCGACGCGCGCCGCTACACGCCGCGGCCACCTCCTCCCTCCCTGCCTGCCTGGCTCCGCCTCGACGCGTCTGGACGATGCCACGCGACCCCCAGAGCCATCCGGCTCTCTCTCTCCCCGAACCTCTCCCCCTCCTCTGTTCTTCCCGCCCGAACGCCTCCGTCGCCGCCGCTCGCCACCACCGCGGACACCGCCATCCCGGCGACGCCCTGAGATGCCCAAGAGCTCCGCCTAGTATCCCTCTTCCTCCTCGTCGAGCTGTGCAACGCCGGACGCCCCGAGTGCCTCCACGTCGTCGTCTTCAACCTCCCAACGCCGGAGATCCCTCTCGCCGCCCCGCTCGCTCCGGTGCTTCCCCGGGCACGCCGAGGCCACCTCTGCACTCGCCGTGAGCTCCTCTACCGATTCCCCCTTCTCCCATGTCCATTAGCTCAGCGTAGCCTTCGTTTCCGTCGAGACCGAGACCTCACCGGCGCCGGACTTGACGCCGTCGTCGTTTTGGTTCGCCTCCGTTTAAACCGAGCACGTAGCCGTGCTCAGTGCACCCCCAGGAGGCCATAGCACCCCTCCGCACCCCCTGTCATGCTCCCTAACGCCGCCCCCGTGCTAACCCGAACTCCGGCGGCCGCAAAAGAGCTCGCCGCCGTTGACTCCGTCCACCCCCACTCGAACCACGGCCACCCACAGATGCGCCTCGCTTCCCTCTTTCAAACGCGCCCGTCCGCGCGTCAAACGGTGGCCTGTAGGCGAAACCCGAGTCACTCCAGTGCGCCTCCGCCGCGTTTTGGTCGCCGCCGGCGTAACCCCGGCGAGGGTGACGTGGCAGATTAGTTAGGGCTAATGACGCACTTAGTCAACACCTAGTGACACTGACAGCAGGGCCCCACTGACTAATTAAACATAGATTAGTTTCTATTTAGTTTTAACTAATCACAGTGGCCCCACGCGTCAGCGTTGACCATGCTGACGTGGCCATTGACTGGGTCCACATGTCAGTGACCCTAACTAGCACCGTGACACCGACCAGTGGGACCCCACTGGTCAGGTTTGACCCTGGCCAGCCCGTTGACTCGCTGACGCAGTGATGACGTCAGGCTGACGCAGTATTACATTTTCTGGATTTATTTTTAATCAGGAAATTCCAGAAAATAGTATAAACTTCTAAAAATCATATAAAATCAACCGTAGCTCAGAATGAAATAATTTATATATGAAAAATGATCAGAAAAATGCAATCTATCCATCTGTATCATTTCCATGCATGTCAAACTAAGTTATACCTGCTGTATAGGTGAAAACATGATAATGCACTATTTGAATTCATAGTTTGAATTTGAATTTGAACCTTGAGTTCAAATCAACCCAAACCTTTCTGTTGCTAGTTACATTAGGCCAAATCACGTCATATTGCCATGTCATGATCATGCATCATATTGTGCATTGCATTGATTGTGTTCTTCTTTGTTTGCCGGTGATTGTCCCCTCTCGATAGCCGTGATTCCGACGATGAGTTCGATGACACCGATGAAGAACTATAATATCTTCAGAAGTGCCAGGCAAGCAAACCCCCTTGTTCATTCCGATACAATCCCATTCTCTCGCTCCTGCTCTCTTCTACTGCATTAGGACAACATCGATTCAACTGTTACATGTTGCGGTAGTTGAACCCCTTTTCCTCTGCATGACCTGTCATTGCCACAGTAAATAGATGAAACCCACTAGCATGAGTAGGAGTTGTTTGAGCCCTGATGTGCCTACTCATTCATGCTTGTTTGTCATGCCTGCTACTGCTTAGAGTTGAGTCGGGTCTGATTCATCGGGGATGAATTGGAATGGTGATGAACATGTCCTACTGTGTGTGAGCTAAGTGTGTGAACACGATTTGGTAAAGGTAGCGGTGAGAGGCCATGTAGGAGTACATGGTGGGTTGTCTCATTGAAGCCGTCCTCAGGAACTGAGTTCTGTGTTTGTGATCCATGATACAGTTACTACCACGCATTGGGCCCGAAACCAATGGACCCTCTCGGCTTCTTAATCACCCTTGTCCTCTGTCCAGGAGTTGCAAGTAGTTTCTGGTGTTTGTAGTATGCTGGAGGCCGTGGACAGCGCTGACCGAGGGGTGGGCTGTGATGCGGTAGGCACGTGGCACGGTGTACCGGGCGCCCGTTTGGTGTCTCGGGAACCCTGCACACATCGTTCGGGGCCGTATGTGGAAACCTCGGCCGGACTCCCTGCGGATGGAACCTGAATAGGCGATAAACCTGGACTAGAGACTTGAGTGTTTAGGTAGGCTGTGGCCGACTCCCTCGCCAGGCTTCCGCTTGAAGGTTGCCGAGGTACACGACGTGTACATGGTGGTAAGTGGCGAGAGCGTGTGTGACGAAGTACACCCCTGCAGGGTTAATATGATCTATTCGAATAGCCGTGTCCGCGGAAATGGACTTCTGGGTTGCCTATAACAGTTCATAGACAAGTGAAAGTGGATACTCTAAAATGCGCAAGATAAGCGTGAGTGCTATGGATGGCGTTCTCGTAGGGAGACGGGAGCGGATCCATAGTGGAGTATTGATATGGTGAATATGTGGACTCGTGTGCGCCACCTCAAAAGAGTTACTTGCAGTCGTAGTTCAGGATAGCCACCGAGTCAAAGCTGGCTTGCTGCAGTTAAACTCCACCACCCCCTTTGTTGATACCGATGCATATGTAGATAGTTCTGATGTAAGTCTTGCTGAGTACATTTGTACTCACGTTTGCTTATTTTATGTTTTGCAGAGAGACGTCAGTCTCGCTAGTAGTTCCGTGTGGACTTCGACGTTTAGCTTGATACCTCAGCTACGATCTTGTGCCCTCGGCAGGATCTAGTAAATAGTCAGGCTTCTCAGCCTTTTTCATTTGTAGATGTCTGTACTCAGACATGTTAAGCTTCCGCATGTGCTCTGACTTGTATGCTCTGAATGTTGGGTCATGAGACCCATGTTTGTAATATCTGGCTCTTCGGAGCCTAATGAATAAATACTCTGAGTCGTAGAGTCTTGTTGTGATGCCATGTTGTATTTGCACATATCGAGCATATTGTGTGTATGATTGAAATGCTTGGTATGTGTGGGATTCGACAACCTAGTTGTTTATCCTTGGTAGCCTCTCTTATGGGGAAATGTAGTCTAGTGCCTCCTCGAGCCATAGTAGTCCGCTACAGCCCGGTTCACCGGAGTCCTGCTAGCCCAGCACTACTGCTCCGGAACACTTGACTGGCCGGCATGTGATTCACTTCGTTCCTGTGTCTGTCCCTTCGGGGAAATGTCACGCGGTGACATCCGGAGTCCTGCCTAGCCTGCTACAGCCCGGGTTCCCGGAGTCCTGTTAGCCCAGTGCTACAGCCCGGATTCGCACGCTGCTGACCGACATGTTCGATGTTGATTCATGTATGCCTGTCCCCATACGTTAGTGCCGCTCTGGGTTCACGACTAGCCATGTCGGCCCGGGTTCTCTGTCATATGGATGCTAGCGACATTATCATATACGTGAGCCAAAAGGCGCAAACGGTCCCGGCCATGGTAAGGCGACACCCGTGGGGATACCGTGCGTGAGGCCGCAAAGTGATATGAGGTGTTACAGGCTAGATCGGTGTGACCTAGAATCGGGGTCCCGACACCTTCAAACGACACAAGTGTCGTCCGTCCGTCCATCTGCCGCCCACATTAATGATACGCGGTTGCTGAGGCGGCTACTCCGGCGCCACACGTCCGTCCCTCCGTCCGCCCACCATTGCTATATAAACTGCTGCGCCGGCCATAGCCGCAGTCATCCGCATCCATTCCCTTTCTCCTGTCCACACCACTACTGCCCACCATGGCTTCCTCGCGCTTTAGCGCTCTTTGGGACGGGCGGACGACGGACCACAAGGAGATGGCAGCCATTGCTGCCGACCGGTTGGCCGGCAGGCAGCCGGAGGACGACGACGTCCCAATGGAGAACATGGTAGTCGACGATCCGGCGCCAACCCCCTCCTCTGCGCCATCCTCGCCGGTGCATTGCACCATGACCATCGGCGAGGCCCGTGCCCAATACATGACCAAGAGGGATCCATGCACACCTGAATAATGCCACCTTAACTTTCACGTAGTCAAGCTCCCAAATCTCTTTGATGGTTCCATAGTATACCCTTTTATCAGCTGCATCTACAATCATGCATTCTATTCGAACAGAGCTGTTCTGATATGAGGTATTCTCGTCATGTTCCTCAGTGTAGCACTTGTGTCCATTTATGTCATATGCTTGGTACGTCAACACCGTAGGTGATGGCTTTTATGCCAACCACGTAGCAATGTCATCGATGGATCCTTGTGCCAAATGTTTCTTTAGCCATTCGGCGTAGTTCTTAGTGTGCTCCTTCATTTCCACATCTGATGAAGGCACCATTGGTAAGAAGCTTTGGCGTATCTCCGCCAAGTGTTCTTCGGCATAAGAGTTGAGAACTGGGCTGTTAAGTAGTACCGTCAAATGGTCTTTCTTTGCCAATTCTCTAGGTGCAGCCATTTGCGTGCCAGCAAGGACAGGCTTATCTTTCAACCTTCTCTCATGGCGAGAGAGGGGCAAACCTATAGGTCTTTGTTTCATGTATTCGGTGCAAAACTCAACCACATCCTCTGCGGTATAACCTTGTAGGATGCTTGCCTCTGGATGGTTTCGGATCCGTCAAAAGCGCTTCAGTATTCCCATGAACCGCTCAAAGGGATACATGTTGCGAAGAAACACAGGACCACAATACTTTATCTCATTGAAAAGGTGCACAGTGAGATGGACCATTACATCAAAGAATGACGGTGGGAAAAACATCTCTAGGTTGGACAATATTCTTGCAATATCATCTTGCATATGATCCAACTCTTCAGGATCTACAACTTTCTGCCGTAAATGGTTGAAGAAATCACAGAGCTCAATGAGTGTGTTTCTTATATCTTTGTCCATCAGATTCTTGATGGCCGCCGGGAGGATTTGTGTCGACATTACGTGGCAATCATGTGACTTCATTTGTCCCAACTTCATTTTACCTGAGCTCACATCCACAAGACTTATGATGTTTGCGGAGTAGGAAGAGGGTGTCTTAACTGACAACAAATAGGTGAAGAACTGTGTTGCTTCTTTTGTACTAAAATTGTAACTCTGGCGAGCTTTGATGAATTTGTCATCATCTTCTGCTTCACTCTTGCATTTTGATTGATCAGCAAGCATATCGAGCCATGAACCCTCACCATCCTTTCTTTTACGTTTAATCTTGAGCAGAGTAGCAAGGATGCTTTCACATACGTTCTTCTCTACGTGCATGACATCAATGTAGTGACGTACACATATAATCTCCCAGTAACGTAATTTCCAGAACACTGATATCTTCTTAAACACTTGACCCTTGGGTGTTTGTTTCACCGTCAAAGGGTGATTCTTGCCAAGACAACATTAATTTGTTTAGCCATGTTGTGGACCACCTCCCCATCATAGGGTCTTGGGCCCACACCTACCTTTGCCGTACCATCAAATCCAGCTTTCATATTTCGGTATGGGTGATTTTTCCATAAGAACCTACGATAACACAAATACACGGTTTTGCGCGAGTTGGGAAGTCTTCTACTAGTTGTCCTATCCATGCATGTGACACACCCTACATCTCCCTTTGTTTTCTACCCCGATGTGTTGCCTAATGCCGACATATCTTGAATGGTGTGCACCAGCATCACATGTAGATCAGAAATCTCCTTTCTGTAAGCATTATAACATTTTACAGCAGATGCATCTATCCACACTGTCAGCAGTTCTTCTACTAGTAGCTGAAAGTAAATGTCAATGTCATTTCCAGGTTGCTTCGGGCCTTGGATAATCATTGACATCATAATGTATTTTTTCTTCATACACAACCAAGGACCTAGGTTATATATGCACAGAAGCACCGACCATGTGCTGTGATTGGTGCTCATATCGCCAAAAGGATTCATCCCGTCAGTACACTCCCCGAGCCTTATACTTCTAGGATCCTTGGCAAAGTCTTGAAACTTGTTGTTGATTAATTCCCATTGAGCCCCATCTTTCAGGTGCCTCATATACTTATCCACAATTCGCTCATCATGATGCCACCTCCACCTCTTTGCCTCTCTAGGGTTTGCAAACAAACGCCTCAACCTTGGAATTAGAGGCAAGTACCAAACAACCATGAACGGGATTCCTGTCTTGATCTCGTCGTCCAATTTGTACTTGTCCTTTGGTCTCTTGTGCTTGTATCGTGCATGCTTGAATTTGGGACATGCACGTAAATCTTTGTACTCACCACGGTACAGTATACAATCATTCACACAAGCGTGTATCTTCTGTACTTCAAGTTCCAATGGGCAGACAATTTTCTTCGCTTCATTCGTGCTTCTGGGGAGCACATTATCTTCCGGAAGAATTTCTTTGAAAAGACCTAACATCTCTATGAAGCCCTTGTTTGATAGACCGTTTGCTACTTTAAATCTAAGAAGTGCTAGGGTGGCACTCAACTTGGAATATTTCTTTTTGCAACCTGGATACAATTCTTTCTTAGAGTCCGCATCAATGGTTGGCAGATCCTTTTACCCGAGCATATCCTTTTTTTGGCCCTCGAAATCTGCAATCATAGCAGCAAAATCTGGCATATCAAGATCATCGTCATCTGCGTCGACGTCTTGGTTTTCCAGTGGGCATTTCGGCTTTCTGGTGTTCCATTGGTAGCTTGACGCCTCTGCCCCGATGTTAGACTCAATATCCATGTGACACTGATCGGGGTTTCGCATCTCGTAGCACTGGGTATCTTCATCCATGACCTCCTCTTCACCGTGTCTAGTCCAATGTGTATATCCATCCATGAATCCCCGAGAGACTAAGTGCCACTAGACATCTGCAACTTCATGTGACTCTGTATTGGCACAATCAGTACAAGGACACAGAATGTAATCCGCATCACCTATTCTCCTCTTTGTACTTTCAGCCAAATTCATGAACCCTATAATGCCACTGATAAAATCTGCGGTTTTCTCATTCTTCATCCATCAAGAGCATTCCATCTGCACCACACCAATGGTAATTAAAAACAAAACAACAACATTAATACATGGATTAACTGTTGCCCAAAGATGCGTGCATAAATCACAGGGTTTTATTTTCATAATTACTGAGGGCGCTCCATATTGTTATCCAGACGTGCAATGACAAAAATTAATGGATTGTCAATTTACACGCAGAGTACTAGTACATCACTACCCTTAGGAATTGAATACCTTAATTAAGCCACTCACGAAAAGAATACCTTAATTAATTAGCTGTGCGACGACCTCCACCCAGCTGACAGAGAAGCGCGATGCGGCGGCACGCCAAGACAGCAAGGTCGAGGAGCAAAGCTTAGTGCGGCTGCCGCCTGAAGTTTGACCTCCACTATCCCGCCATCGACCGCGATGGTTGAGCTCCTCCTATCTCCCGCCGTAGATCGAGGATTGACCTCCTATGATGCCGCCACCGCCTACCGACCGAGGATTGACCTCTTCTCTAGTAGCCGCTGCCTAGGCCGCTGCTGCCATGTCTATATGCAGAGCGGCTATTCTTTTATGGATATCCGCAGACCGGCTGTTTACACGGTATCACTGTAACTTAATTATATGTACAGGGTAGTACAACACATACGGTTATGTAACAACAACCGTGTCTCACCGATGTTGTCTTCTCACATGGTTTGGTGCGGAAATCGTGTGTGACGTTGTAATACCTAACACAAATGGCATGTATAAACAGTGTGTCGTATACAACATATAGTGCCATAAGTAGTTCCCGACCATTAGCTTATACCCACAGTTTCCCCATTTCCCCAAAATCCCTACATAGCGTCCAAATTCCCTCATGTGGCGCTGACATTGGGGGAATATGGACGAGTGGTGCTGATGGTTTTGGTGCGGCTGCTCCTGCTCGTATTGCTGCCACCACTACAAAAAAAAGACACATCCGTGACATTTTGGGCCGAACGAATTTTTTCTGTCATACATATGACACTTCTATGACGATAATTGTGACAAAACCCAGTATCATCATAGATGTGGTGGGCTCCTACTTCTATGACAAAAAATCATGGCAGAAAATGGGCTTTTCGTCCTGGGCGGGCCGGAGACGCACCTGCATGACATTCTTTGGGCCGTCCATGACGGAAAAAACCGTGGTAGAAGCGAGGGGAAGGAAAATTTCGGGGAGTTCCCGGTTACGGTGGGAGGTCGGGGGCCGAGCGATGCGCGTTTCTCTCGTACTTACGCGCGTGTGTGCGAGGCGTTGGCTCTAACTGAACCCGAGTGAGGAGTTGGGCTCTAACTGAACCCGAGCGATTGCACTGCAGGCTACGCGCTATTGAACCCGAGCGATCGATCGATGGTAGTTAACTGAACCCGATCGAGTGATTCCTTCGCTATTGCTGCTAACTGAAGCCGATTGATTGGATGAACAGTGAGCGTTTTGGGGGGGGTTGGATGAACAGTGAGCGCTGGCGTTGCCTCTGGATGAACAGGACCCCGTGGTGTTGTGGAGGGCTAGATGAACAATAGACGGTGGAGGGGTGCCCGTGGAGGTGTGGTTGAACAGGACCCCGTGGTGTGGAGGGGTGGATGAACAGTAGATGGTGGAGGGGTGGTTGAACAGTAGCCGGTAGAGTAGCGCGCGGTAGAGGCTGGATGAACAGGAGCCCGTGGAGGCTGGAGGAGGTCGACGGTAGCCCGTGGAGGCTGGAGGAGGTCGACGGTGGAGATGAACAGTATCCCGTGGAGTCCCGTTTTGCGGTACGCCACACCCCTCCCAATGAACAGGACCCCCGTTTCGACCGTAGGAGGTCCGTTTCGTCCGTTTTGCGGTACGCCACACCCCTCCCGATCAACAGGACCCCCGTTTCAACCGTAGGAGGTCCGTTTCGTCTGTTTTGCGGTACGCCACACCCCTCCCGATCAACAAGACCCCCGTTTCGACCGTAGGAGGTCCGTTTCATCTGTTTTGCGGTACGCCACACCCCTCCCGATCAACAGGACCCCCGTTTTGACCATAGGAGGTCCGTTTCCTCCGTTTTGCGGTACGCCACACCCCTCCCGATCAACAGGACCCCGTTCCAAACGTAGCAGGTCCGTTTCCTCCGTTCTGCGGTACGCCAGGCCTCATTTCCATCGCCTGTTCCGTCCAAGCCCTCCCGATGAACATGACCACGCATTCCGTTCTGACCCAGTCGGTTGGCTCCCACGCGTTTCGTTGCCTCCCGATGAACACGACGCATTCCGTTGCCTCCCGATGAACACGACGCATTCCGTTGCCTCCCCATGAACACGACGCATTCCGTTGCCTCCCCATGAACACAACGCATTCCGTTGCCTCCCCATGAACACGACGACGACGTTGTTTCTCCGTTCCGACCCAGCCATGTACACGAGCCTTGGCCGTACGTATGCGCGAGTAGGCGTTCAAGACCCTGCCCGTATGTACAGATACGTGGCCGTATTTTCTTTCTTGCACCCTGGCCGCTGTACGTACGTGTACATGCTAGGTGCGCGCCTCTACTACGACACGTGCGCGCCTCTACTACGACAGGTGCGCGCCTCTACATCGACCAGTATGTACGTACACGTTCGCGACCAGAATGACAACGCTACGTACGCTTCGACCAGGTGGGTCCCGACTGTCAGGCACTTCCTTGCCTGCGAAGATGTAGCTGGTGGGTCCCAGCAGTCAGGGGGGCGAATCGTTTTGTTTTTTTTGGCCCGGACGCACTTCCTTGCGTGCGAAGGTGTAGCTGCTGGGTCCCAGCAGTCAGGGGGGCGGATCATTTTTTTTGCCTGGACACACTTCCTTGCGTGCAAAGGTGTAGCTGGTGGGTCCCAGCAGTCGGGGGGCGAATCATTTTTTTTTCGGACGCACTTCCTTGCGTGCCAAGATGTAGCTGGTGGGTCCCAGTAGTCAGGGGGGAGAATCGTTTTTTTCGGACGCACTTCCTTGCGTGCGAAGATGTAGCTCGTGGGTCGCAGCAGTCAGGGGGCGAATCATTTTTTCGCGAAATACGGTGGCCCGTCCGATGGGTCCCCGCTGTCAGGTGGAGGAATAATTATTTTGCGCGTTATAAGGAGGCACTTCCTTGCGGCTGCCGTGGACCCAGCTGTTAGCCTCTCCACGTATAGTCCACGTCCGATGGAGGTCGTTCCTTGACCACGTTGACCACGCCGCGCCGAGAGCACCAGGGCGGTGGACGACGGCAAGGCCTAGGAAGGGGACGACGCGGAGCCGGGGAAGACGCGGCAGTGGATGCACACGCGGAGAGGAGTACGAGGGTTCACTGGTTCGGCTGCGCTGCCGTCGCCGCAGAATAACAGGGGGTGTGGGTGAGTGGAGCGATGGCCTGGCCAGCGGTGGGAGTAGTAGGGGGTGAGGCCTCCGCGGCAGCACAGCCGGCCACGGGAGGCAGGAGCAGGCGGCACGACCGGCGCTGCTTTGGGCGGCTGGAGCAAGAAGACCAGAGGTTGACAAAGCACGACGGCCGTTGGATGGACATCGTACGGTCACTGCAGCTAGAAGCGTTTATATTGACTAAGTTGACAAAGCCCTTGGTACGTCAACTTAGTAGGCCCATAGGTCAGCTTCCGAAACGGTGCGCCCCAGATGTCAGGGGGAGGAATCATTTTTTGGGCGGGTGAAGCTAGAATATCCGAGATTGATGAAGAAGCATGGCATCCGTTGGATGGACATCCAATGACCACTGCTGCTAGAACCGTGTGTTGACTATAAGTTGACAAAGCCTTGCATATGCGTCAACTCTGTTTTTCTTTAGGGGACGCGTCAATTTAGTAAGGCCAGAAGTGTGTGGCAGAGAACTTATAGCCCATTTGAGATTTGTAAGAATGTGTAGCCCATTTTTGAATTCTAATGGAATTTACTACAGCCCATTTACAGTTTGTTAAAAGTACAGCCCATTTCAACCAACCGTTCAAAACAGAATTCAATAAAATTTCCCACATTTTGATGGGATCCGAAATATTTTTATCCCGAAATTTCTAGCCAGATTAAATACAATTTCAATATAAATTTATATTACATAAAAATCCAACGAAACATTGCGCTCGCAACAACTAATGAAATTAAAATTTTCAATATCCAAAAATAATATTTTATAAAGTAATCACGTGTTTGGGGCATTTTTTTATAGTTACTGCCCAGTTTTTATAATTACATCCCATTTATTATTTCTTAAAGCCCATTTTCTTGTTAAGCCTAATGCATCCCTCCTAGGAAAGATTTGCAGCCCAGCGGGGCGGAGAATAACAACTTGACCTTGCCTGGGTATTCCTAAAAAAAGTATAGCTGGGCTAGCCATTTTCAGCTTGAAAAAAATTAATATCTTGGCTGGATATCTGGCCTGGGCTAGACGGGCCACAGCCCGCCTAGTTAATACCTGCAGCAATGTTTTCGTTGTTGTTCAGAGGAGAAAAATTAATATCTGGGCTAAACATCGAAAAACTCTGTAGTGCTCACACCTCAAAAACACAAATACTGCTCGAGCTGCTTGGTCCCAGCTGTCGGCCGCTTCTTATGCAATTCTCTCGTTTATTGACTACTACATAGGTTGATAATGGTGTGGGACCGTGATGTCAGGAAACCAGGAGGAAGCAAAATAAATTATAGTTATATATATATATATATAATAAGGAGGCACTTGCGTACGTGAGACTATGGACCTGGTGCGTCCCCATTGTCATCCTCTCCAAGTAAACTCATCTCCTCGCCCGCGCGCACTTTCCGCCCGAAACAGTCAGCGTCGCCCGCCTCGCTTCCCGGTGCAGGCGATTGCTCCGCCTTCAAACGACACTAGTGTCGTCCGTCCGTCCATCTGCCGCCCACATTAATGATACGCGGTTGCTGAGGCGGCTACTCCGGCGCCACACGTCCGTCCCTCCGCCCGCCCACCATTGCTATATAAACTGCTGCGCCGGCCATAGCCGCAGTCATCCGCATCCATTCCCTTTCTCCTGTCCACACCACTACTGCCCACCATGGCTTCCTCGCACTCCAGCGCTCTTCGGGACGGGCGGACGACGGACCACAAGGAGATGGCAGGCAGCCGGAGGACGACGATGTCCCAATGGAGAACATGGTAGTCGATGATCCGGCGCCAACCCCCTCCTCCGCGCCATCCTCGCCGGTGCATTGCACCATGACCATCGGCGAGGCCCGTGCCCAATATATGGACAGGGTGAGGCAGATGCGTGAGGAGCAGTTCCGGGAGGCGCAGGCCGACGCCGCCTACAACCACCATCTCCTCCAGGAGCATCTGCAGGCGGAGGAGCAGATCGCCATGGAGCGGGCGGAGCAGGAGGCGCTGCTCGACTCGTACCGCTCCGCCCGCAAGGGCCGCCTCGACCGCTGGCGGTATCGCATACGGGTGGCGGAGGCTACGGCCGCCTACAAAGAGGCTAGCAAAGAGGGCGATGAAGCAGGCGAGGCGCTGTTTGGCGAGACTGAGGACGAGGCAGAGGACAATGCCGGCTCCGACGAGTCCCCGCTCCGCTGGCGTCGACGAGGCCCTGCTCCGCCGTGGCTCCACGGCGCCAACAACGAGGCAGAGGACACCGCCGGCTCCGCCAAGGCCCCGCCCCGCGAACAACGAGGCAGAGGACATCGCCGGCTCAGCCGAGGCCCCACCCTGCCAGCAATGTGGGGGAGGATTTCCACCGCTTCGCTGAGGCGCCGCCCGCCGGCAACAAGACAGAGGACATCGCCGGCTCCGTCGAGGCCCCGCCCCGCTGCCAACGAGGCCGCGCCACACAGAAAACGAGCAAAAGTAGAACAGGGTAGGCCGCCACCGCTCGGGTCCAAGTAAGGCCACCGCTGCTACCCTCCGGTTGAAGCCAAGCTAGGCGGGTTGACCATTGATGGCCGGTTAGCTTCTTGGCGGCGACGTGGAGTCGGAGAGCTGCGCTGGAGAAGAACGCTGCTTCTACTTAACTGCTGGTGCAGTTGGCTGACTGACACGTGGGCCCAACAGGCCACATGTTAGTTACGCAACTGCACCTGCAGTTAAGTCACTGAAGCTTCTATTCGGCTCAGCGGGACAAAGGTGGGTAGCTTCGGTTAATTAATTATACCTCCAACGCACCCCTTTTTAGTTGAAGAATGTATGAAATGTAATGAAATCCGGCATGTTTATATGAAATCCGACCGTGTATGAATGAATTTATTTCGATTAGTTCGAATTCCTGTATCACTGGCATTGGATGAACATGCAAAACAATACGTACTAGCATTATTCCCAGGGTGATCGCCTCGTTTGCAGCAGTTTCACATGTACTCCCTCCGGTCCTTTCTAGTCGTGCATACAAGTTTTGTCTGCAGTCAAAGTATCTCTACTTTGACCAATCTTATACAAAAAAGTATGCACCTTCACAATGTGCGAAGTAAAAAGGAACAAAAGGAGTACAAAGAGTTTGAGCATCTTTTTAGCGTTTCTGTACATTGCAATCAAACACACAGGCCTGGCAATTCATAGAGAACATTCAAAACAATCGATGATTATGCATCTCAGCGACTCACATGTCAGAGGCAATATTTACTTCACAACTAAAGAATAAAGAAAAAATTGATCGACGCTGCTGACAGCAAAGGGCGTCCCATTCGAAAATATCAAACGCATGTCTTGCTAAAATCAATGAGCAAAATTTGACAAGGTTGTCCCATTCCAAAATATCAAATACCTACGATTGTGGAATGGGCAGGGTTTGCCATCAGTTCGGACATTGACATGGCACCTCGTGCTAAATAAACCAGTTGTTCTTTTTGTGCAGTTCCACCAAAATGAACCAAATTCGCACCGAGCTTGTATGATTTCGCCCTTATATGTTGCAACGCCTTGAACTTATCGGCACCTCCTTTCTTGTGGTGGAAATGAATGATTCGATGTATTCATGAACATTGTGTGCAGTTCCCATTGAAATCAAGCTGAGCACCCCTGTTTGCACAAATACAAAAAAGTGATTAGTGTAAAGCAAACTGTACTATGAATTGGCAGTTTCAACAGGCACATACATGGTCCATGTAGAGCACACTTTTAGAAAAATGGAACTCACCAGAAAGAATTCTAGAACAACATTGTACTCGCGCATCACAGCAAAAAAATGGAGATTTGTCAGTCCTTCTGAGCTGAAGTTAGGTTGGTCTTGTGGGGAGTAATGTAACCATCCTTCAACTGCTCCTTCTGATGAGAAGATAGACATGGCTTCTTCATCCTGGCATAATCGGAACTAGTCACTTCAGTACTCCATATTCTTCTTCAGAGGAAGATGATCCTGTTGTGCAAAGACAAGAGGACTACTAAATGCTAGCATCCCTGTTTTCTCGAAAAAAAGGAAAGGAAATATTTAAAACAGCACAAATGAAGCACTTCTCAAGGACAATACCACTTTTTCATGACAGTATCTAAACAGTAGCACAACACCAATAGAGATGACAAAGCTCAATCATTTGGATGAAGTCAGTGGGCGAGTACCAACCTTTGTCAAGAGGCTTATTGTGTAGAGCATACAGATGAAGCACTTCTCCGGAACCATCTGTTGCTATCTACGGTGGTGGCCATGCTTACTATATACTCCTTGGTTAGTTTAATGTTTCCAACATCTTCTTGTGCAGTTCCACTAAAATATATGGTATCTTCAAAGAAGATCCCTGTTTGCACAAGTAGAGATAATTACATATTACATTAAGAGTGGCATCAAATTAGTGGCAAAACAATTGCTCGTTCCAACCATAGCAATAAATTAAGATGCAAGACTATATCATTACTTGTGTCATCACAGTTCCAGTGCTTCATTACAGCACCTGGAGTTGATTTTTGTTTTTCTTCTGCTTGTTCTTCCCCTTCATCACTTGGTTCAATAACAGACAAGCTTCGCCTTCAATGTAAGATTTGGCATGTCAATTAGGGAGCACAAGTATAGTACTAAACTTAATTTTCTGATGAAAGTGGAAAAATACAGGCCAGTAGTTCTGAAATATCCTTATCTTACCTCAATGGGATATTACGGTGCACATACAGATTGGAAGTCTTGTCTCCATTTGTGCAGTTCACTAAAATCAAGCAACATTATCGTACAAGTAGCACAACATATGAAAGCACACTGCAGAATCATGTGAAATAAGGCTAGTACTGACCTCTCATGATGCGGAATTCAAACAACTCACCAGAAGAAGATCTGAACCAAATTCGCCTTAACGGATAGGAAGTAAGATCTCCTCTTGTGCAGTTCCACTAAGATCAAGCAATCAAGCAACGTTGTCGGTGTGACATTTTGGTTGAACTGCACAAAACACTCTTAAAACAAAAGTGTTTTGTGCAGTGCAACAAAAGGTCACAATGGCAACGAGGTGAAGTAGATAACCCTGTTTACACAGAGGTGCAAAGGAAACAATTAGTGGTCAATAACGGTGGATGACACAGAAGCCAACAAAAAGAAGCATCTACCTTATCTAAATGGGAAAGAAAGCAAGACAGTAGCATTTCTCAAACGGTGGCATTGATTAATATTAACATAGAGATTATATTAACAATAAAATTTGTTAAACATGTAATTTGCTTTTAACTGTGGCATTGCATCAATTTTCCAGCGGCATTATTAGAGGGTGTTTGTTTACAGGGGCATTTTGGTGTAGGGACTAAAAAAACTCCGTGTCAGTCCCATCTAAACCAAACAGGAGGGACTTTTAGGGACTAAAAGTGGGCATTTGGGACTAAAGAAAGAAGACCCCGAGGGAGTCTTTTTGGGACTTTTTCCAACAGTTGCCCCTGCCACGCATCGCACCTTGTCTCTATTAGTTCATTACTAGGGGTAACATGGTCTTTTAGCATGTCATTTAATAACCTCTAGTCCATGTTTAGTCCCTGGAACCAAGCAGGTAGGGACTAGGGAGTTTTTAACCAAACAGGGCCTTAGATTAACAACAGCTAATGAGTTGCACGGGACAGTGGACGCACCAGCACCATGTGCATCTACCGATGTACTGTGGTCATGCACAGTCTGTTGCAACAAAGAACAAACAACCAAGGAGCATATTTGTGTTGGTCCTAGTTTTGTTATCTTTAGACACCTTTCCCTATGTGAGCGCAGCAAATCTAGTCCTGCTCAAACTCTACAGCCTTGTCCCTTCCTTTCCTTTTTGAACTAGTACTTTCGCCCCTTCCTTTCCTCTTTGAACCACGTCCTAGATTTATGCGATACAACTTTCCCCACTACTTTCCCCCATTCCTTTCCTCTTTGAACCACGTCCTAGATTCATGCTATACAACTTTCCCCCTTCATTTCCTCTTTGAACCATGTCCTAGATTCATGCTATATACAACTTTTCCCACTACTTTCCCCCACTTCTTTCCTCTTTGAACCACGTCCTAGATTCATGGTATACATGCAGCTAGAACAATGCATGTGGAGTAAGTAAATTATACCTTAAGGTTCTTGGGGCGTGGTTCGGTGGGCGACGGGACGGCGGCGAAGAAGAAGGGGTCGGAGGCGCTCCCGTGCCGCCGCTGGGTGGAAAGTGAACAGCTGCGCCGGCAGTCCCTCGCCGACGGCGACAGTGTTAAGCCTCCTTTCCTTCCCGGCAGACGGATCTTGCTGGCTCTTTTAGCAGCAGTGAGGGGTGAGAGAGGCCAACGAAGTCTTGTTTAGATCTGGAGAGGGCGAGAGAGTGTGAAGAGAGCAACTACAAGCGTTGAGGCTCTAGCGGGAGAGGGAGAGAGAGTGTGAAGAGAGCAACTACAAGCGCTGAGGCTCCAGCGTGTATATATATACTGGAGAGAGAGTGTGAAGCGTGCAAACCCTAGAAAACATTTTGACCAGTCAAAGAATCCTCCTGGCACAACTTATGCTCAAGTGTAGTTATCGAACCCGAGACCTCAAGTTTGATGAGCGAACTGGCTAACCAGCTACACAACCCTCCCGTTATGTTCAACGAGAGGGAAATAGCCTTTTATACATTCTTGCATTCGTGTGACAAGCATGCCGTGTTTTTTTGTGTGTGTGTGGGAGTCATTGGGATTTCAATCATAATCGTGTCATGTGGCTTTGGTGGTAAGACTATCCACAGTGGTGCAGAAATAATGCTGCCTTAGTCACCTTACCTCTCTCCACGTAGTACGTTGGGTCCCACTAGTCAGAGGGTGAAACAAACAAATTAATAAGAAAAATTAAAAGCGCCAGCGGTGTATCTTACCTCACACATTTCGCTACTGCTCGGGAACACTGTCCAATTGATCCCTCTATTCGCTCACGTACTATTTTAAGTGAATCCTTATTATAACATGCACACAAATTTTGGGCACTTGTATTCGACTTAAGTCAGTGTGCCACCGTATCTCGTATACTTACTACTCCCTCCGTCTATGTGCTGTTCAGATTATATTAGTGCCAAAAAAGGATGGTAAGTCGCGTATGTGTGTTGATTGTAGAGGCATTAATAATATTACTATTTGTTATCGTCATCATATTCCTAGGTTAGATGATATGCTTGATGAATTGAGTGGCTCTATGATACGTCGCCAACGTATCTATAATTTTTGATTGTTCCATGCTTTTATATTATCGTTCTTGGATGTTTTTTAATCATTTTATAGTCATTTTATATCATTTTTTGGTACTAACCTATTGACATAGTGCCAAGTGCCAGTTGCTGTTTTTTGCATGTTTTTACATCACAGGAAATCAATATCAAACAGAGTCCAAACACCGTGAAATTTTTTGTGGATTTTTGATGGACTAGAAGACCACCAATGGGCCAAAGCAGCACCTGGGGGTGCCCCGAGGGGGGCACAACCCACTAGGGCGCGCCTGGGGGCCCAGGCGTGCCCAGGTGGGTTGTGCCCACCTCGGTGGCCTCCCGCACCCCCACTTTACCCAATAAATTCCCAAATATTCTGAAAACCCTCGGGGTTAACCCAGATCATAAGTTCGCCGCCACAGGCCTCTGTAGCCACCGAAAACCAATCTAGACCCTATTGCGGCACCCTGTAGGAGGTGGGAATCATCTCCAGTGGCCATCTTCATCATCCCGGTGTCCACCACGATGAGGAGGGAGTAGTCCACCCTCGGGGCTGAGGGTTTGTACCAGTACCTATGTGTTAATCTCTCTCTCTCTTTCTCTCTCTCTCTCGTGTTCTTGATATTGCACGATCTTGATGTATCGCGGGCTTTGTTAATATAGTTGGATCATATGGTCTTTTCCCCTCTCTATCTTGTTGTGATGAATTGAGTTTTTCCCTTTGAGATTTTGTTGTTATCTGGTTGAATACTTTTATGGATTTGAGAGCACTTGATATATGTCTTGCATAAGAATACTCGTGGTGACAATGTGGCATCATATTGATTCACTTGATATGTGTTTTGGCACTCAACTTGCGGATTCCCGCGGTGACATTGGGGTAATCTATGCATAGGGGTTGATGCTTGTTCTCGTCTTTTGTTTCTCTGGTAGAAATCTTGAGGCACTCTTCGAAGTTCTTTGTGTTGGATTGAGTATTATGAATCTGAAATTATTTGGTGTTATTTTAGTACGAACTCTTGGATAGATCGATCGGAAAGAATAGCTTCGAGGTGGTTTCGTACCCTACAAACGATTTCTTCTTATGTTCTCCGCTAGATAGGAACTTTGGGGTGATTCTTCATCGCACTTTGAGGGGTGGTTATATGATCCAATTATATTAGCACTATTGAGAAATTGCACTAGCGAAAGTACGGACCCTAGGCCTCATTTTAAAGCATTGCAATACCGTTTTTGTGCCCGTTTACTATTTGCTACCTTGCTGTTTTTATTTATTTAGATTATAAAAATATATTTCTACCATCCATATTACACTTTTATCACCATCTCTTCGCCGAACTAGTGCACCTATACAATTGCCCATTGTATTAGGTGTGTTGGGGACACAAGAGATTTCTTGTATTTGGTTGCAGGGTTGTTTGAGAGAGACCATCTTCATACTACGCCTCCCACGGATTGATAAACCTTAGGTCATCCACTTGAGGGAAAATTGCCACTGTGCTACAAAACTCTACGCTTGGGGCCCAACACGAGTCTACAAGAATAAAGTTGTGTAGTAGACATCAAGCTCTTTTCTGGCATCGTTGCGGGGGAGGCTAGGTAAGTGGCACTCACATCCCGTCAATGAAGCTCTTTTCTGGCGCCGTTGCCGGGGAGGTGAGTTCTTGAAGGTATATCATTAGATCTTGCAATTGGATCTTTTAGTTTCTTGTTTTATCACTAGTTTGGTTTATAAAAGAAAACTACAAAAAGAATGGAATTGAGGTTGCATCATATTATTCATCTTTATAAGGTCTTTTGTGAAAATGATGGAAAGGAAAAGTGTGCTCAATTGATAGAAGAAGAATTCAATAAAGTGTTTGGCATAAATGATGAGTATGATTGCAATGTTGTTAGTATGAATTCTTTGAATATGCATGATGCTAATGATATGCAAAGCTACAAGCTTGGGGATGCTATGTTTGATGAAGATGATATTTTTAGTCCCCCAAGATTTGATGTGCAAATTTGTTAGAATGATTGCATGCCTCCTATTTATGATGATTATAATGATGAAAGTGGATTCGGAGAGGTCAAGACTTTATTTAATGATGAATCCACCATTTTTGACGAGGCTTCAATTGACTATGAGAACAAGATTGCTATCTATGATGATTATGGTGATGACATGTATGCTATAAATAATAATGATAACCATGTAACTTGTCATCATGATTTTAATTTTCACTCGCATGATAGTTATTTTGTTGAGTTTGGTCCCACTATTATTGATAAGAAGAAATTTTCTTATGTGGAGAGTAATAATCTCTCTATGCTTTTGTGTCATGAAAAGAATTATGTATGTGATAGTTATATTGTTTTATTTCTTCATGATGCAACTGAAAATTATTATGAGGGAGGAACTTATGCTTGTAGGAATTACAATAATATCAAGTTTCCTCTCTATGTGTGGAAAATCTTGAAGTTGTGCTTGTTTTGCCTTCCTATGCTAGTTGATTCTTGTTCCCATAAGTTGTTTGCTCACAAAATCCCTATGCATAGGAAGTGGGTTAGACTTAAATGTGCTTGCCATGTGTTTCATGATGCTCTTATTATGTTTCAATTATTATCTTTTATGTGAGCATCATTGAAATCATCTTGCCTACCTAAAAGGCATTAAAGAAAAGCGCTTGTTGGGAGACAACCCAACACTTTTACCTACTGTTTTTGTGTGTTCACATGATTATGCTACTGTAGTAATCATGTTTTATAGCTTTTGTTTCAATAAAGTGCCAAGTAAAGCCTTTGGGATAGTGTGGATGATAGTTGACTTGATTCTGTGCAAAAATAGAAACTTTTGCTTCCAGAGATAGAATTATTTAAATTCACTAGAGCGTCGAAAATTTCTGATTTTTTTATAGATAATTGATATACAAATTTTCTACGTTTCCTATTTTTTTCAGAATGTTTGGAGTAGTAGAAGTATGGTAGTTGTCCAGATCATTACAAACTGTTCTGTTTTTGACAGAATCTGTTTTCAATGCATAGTTTGCTTGTTTTCTAGTTCCTATGGCTTATATTGCTCAATATAAATTGTGCAAATGATATGCTACAGTAGGCATTGTGTGGAAACAATTATGAATCTTGTCTTTGACAGTACCATAGTGAAATGGTTTGCTCTTTATCATACTAACCTATCTCACGAATTTCCGTTAAGTTTTCTGTGATTGAAGTTTTCATGTTTTGGGTGAGATGTCGATATGAGGAGAATAAGGAGTGACAAGACCCTAAGCTTGGGGATGCCCAAGGAACCCAAGGTAATATTCAAGGAAGATCCAAGCAACTAAGCTTGGGAATGCCCCGGAAGGCATCCCCTCTTTCGTCTCCAACATTATCGGTAACCTCACTTGGAGCTATGTTTTCATTCGTCACATGATATGTGTTTTGCTTGGAGCGTCAATTTATTTTGTTAGGATTTGTTTGGTGTTATTTAGAATAATGTTTTGCATCTTTTATATCAATAAAAGTGGCAATGATAGCCTTTACTATGCTTATTTTGCAAGCCTACATGTTGCTGTTTGAAAATAGAAAGTGTACCGCTGCTGCAAAAATTCCCTAGAAAAGTTAGAATGTGATAAAATGCTGAAACTTTTTTGCAAAATAAGCTCTGATAAATTTTCTGAAGTGTGGTAATTTTTTCAGAATTTGTGGAGTTAGGGAAGTATGATGAATATTGCATTCTTTACAGACTGTACTGTTTTGGCAGATTGCTGTTATGTTTGCATTGTTTGCATATGTTTGCTTGTTTAATGATTCTATTTGAGGATAGGAGTATTAAATATGCAGAGGCATTTAGTATGAAATGTTGAATAATAATTTTAGTGATTTGCTACAGTAGAGAATGATAAGGTTTTTGCATTGGTTTGTACTAACTTATCTCACGAGTTCTTGTTGAGTTTTGTGTGGATGAAGTTTTTTAAGATTTAGGGAAACCGTGATATAAAAGGAATTAAGGAGACACAAAAGCTCAAGCTTGGGGATGCCCAAGGCACCCCAAGATAATATTTCAAGAAGTCTCAAGCATCTAAGCTTGGGGATGCCCCGGCAGGCATCCCACCTTTCTTCATCAACAATTGATCGGTTAGTATCGGTCGAGACTAAGTTTTTGCTTCTCCACATGATGTGTGCTATTCTTGGAATGCCATTTTATTTTGTTTTCCTTGCTGTTTAATAAAATGCTTAGATCTGAGAGTTTTTGAATAAGAGAGAGTCCTCAAGTAGCTAACTATTTACTTAACTACTCGCTTTATCTTCACTTATATCTTTTTGGAGTAGTTTGTCATTTGCTCTAGTGCTTCACTTATACCTTTTTGAGCATGGTGTGCCTTAGTATTTTTTAAGAAATTCTCTCTTGCTTCACTTAAATTAATTTGAGAGAAAGAAATATTATGCTCATGATCTTCACTTATATTTGTTTGAGCTTATCAAAATGAACACATGAAAATTAGTTCCAAAGTGATAGATATCCAAGAAGGATATAATAAAAACTTTCATGAAGATCATTGGACAAAATACTTGATTCCTTGTAATAGTTTCGAGATATGATGATGTGATATGTGAGTCATGTTGATGAGTAATTATGCTTTAGTAAGAATATTGGTGTTAAGGTTTGTGATTCCCTATGCAAGCACGAAAGTCAATAGTTATGCAATGAAATTACATCCTACTTGTGGTGCATTATTCGGTGTTAATTATGCTCAATTCTCGCTTATGAGATTATTTGTTTCTTGGTTGGTCGCTTCTCAATCTTTTGCTAGCCTTCATTTTGCACTAAGTATGATCACTACTTGTGCATCCAAAATCCTTTAAACCAGTTTTGCCACATGAGTCCAGTATACCTACCTATATGCGGTATTCTTTTGCTGTTCTAAACAAATTTGTATGTGCCATCTCTAATTTCCAAAATAAATTTCTCTTTTGTGTGCTTGTACCGCTCGCGAGGCGGTAAGGGGTGGCCAATATTTTCCATGCTAGATGTGTCATTCTCACGATGAGTGTTTATTCACTTGTCATTGCACGAGAGTAAGGCAAAGGTATTAGGGATGCCCAGTCCCGAAATGAAAAATGAATTTACTTTATGTTATAAAATAATAAATTCCTTGGAAAGTGTTGGTATGGAGGGCACCCGTGATACGGTTAGCCATGGAAAGTGAAAGTATGGTGGAAAAAGGAATAAACTTTATTTTCTGTTTGGGAACCGCCTATGATATACCTAGCATGGAAAGTGTTGGGAGCTCGAGGTCGTTTTCATTGGTGGGAAAAGTATGCCTCTCAAAATGTTTTTATCTCTCAATTTTTGCTTTGAGCTCTGGCACCTCTACAAGTCCCTACTTCCCTCTGCGAAGGGCCTTTCTTTTACTTTATGCAATTTTTATTTTTAATTTGAGTCTTCATCTTCTCTTATAAATCACCAACTAGGGGGCACTATGATCATACTTGAGCATTGGGTGTAGCTAATATACGAGTGTGTTTCATGAATGGATCAATGATTAAGGATGATGGGCTAGGGATAACTTATTTTAGCATTGATATTTTGAAAGACATGGTTGCTTGTTGATATACTTGAGTATTTAAGTCTCATGTCAAAACTAGACTATTGCTTTGAACCATATAATAGTCCAAATGTCCATGCTACAAAGAAAAGAATACGAGATGACATGTTAGGCAGCATTCCACATCAAAAATTCTGTTTTTATCATTTACCTACTCAAGGACGAGCCGGAATTAAGCTTGGGGATGCTGTGTTGGGGAACGTAGCAATAATTCAAAATTTTCCTACGTGTCACCAAGATCAATCTAGGAGAAGCTAGCAACGAGAGAGAGGGAGTGCATCTTCATACCCTTGAAGATTGCTAAGCGGAAGCGTTGCAAGAACGCGGTTGATGGAGTCGTACTCGCGGCGATTCAAATCGCGGAAGATCCGATCTAGCGCCGAACGGACGGCGCCACCGCGTTCAACACACGTACAGCCCGGGGACATCTCCTCCTTCTTGATCTAGCAAGGGGAGAGGAGAAGTTGAGGGAGAACTCCAGCAGCACGACGGCATGGTGGCAATGGAGCTCGTGGTTCTCCGGCAGAGCTTCGCTAAGCACTAAGGAGGAGGAGGAGATGTATGAGGAGGAAGGGGGCTGCGCCAAGGGAAGGGTATGGCTGCCCTCCCACCCCCTCACTATATATAGGGGGAAGGGGAGAGGGGGCCGGCCCCTCTAGATGGATCTAGAGGAGGAGGCGGCGGCCAGGGGAAACCCTAGATGGGTTTGGGCGCCCCCACCCCTTAGGAAACTTGCCCCCCAAGCCGGGAGGGGCGGCTGCCCTAGGGGTGGCACCCCCACCTCTCCTGGTTAGGTGAGAGGGGTTGGGAGGGGCGCACAACCCCTTATTGGGCTGGTTTGCCCCTTCCCCTTGGCCCATAAGGCCCCCCAACGCTTGCCGGGGCCTCCGAAACCCCTTTCGGACATGATGGCCATAGCCTGGTACCCCCGGAACAATTCCGGACTCCAATACCCTTCGTCCAATATACCGATCTTCACCTCCGGACCATTCCAGAGCTCCTCGTCATGTCCGGGATCTCATCCGGGACTCCAACCAACCTTCGGTAACCACATACTATTTCCCATAACAACTCTAGCGTCACCGAACCTTAAGTGTGTAGACCCTACGGGTTCGGGAACCATGCAGACATGACCGAGATGTTCGCCGGCCAATAACCAACAGCGGGATCTGGATACCCATGTTGGCTCCCACATGTTCCACGATGATCTCATCGGATGAACCACGATGTCGGGGATTCAATCAATCCCGTATACAATTCCCTTTGTCTATCGGTATGCTACTTGCCCGAGATTCGATCGTCGGTATCCCTATACCTTGTTCAATCTCGTTACCGGCAAGTCTCTTTACTCGTTCCGTAACGCATGATCCCGTGGCTAACTCATTAATCACATTGAGCTCATTATGATGATGCATTACCGAGTGGTCCCAGAGATACCTCTCCGTCATACGGAGTGACAAATCCCAGTCTCGATTCGTGCCAACCCAACAGACACTTTCAGAGATACCTGTAGTGCACCTTTATAGCCACCCAGTTACATTGTGACGTTTGGTACACCCAAAGCATTCCTACGGTATCCGGGAGTTGCACAATCTCATGGTCTAAGGAAACGATACTTGACATTAGAAAAGCTCTTAGCAAACGAACTACACAATCTTGTGCTATGCTTAGGATTGGGTCTTGTCCATCACATCATTCTCCTAATGATGTGATCCCGTTATCAATGACATCCAATGTCCATGGTTAGGAAACCATAACCATCTATTGATCAACGAGCTAGTCAACTAGAGGCTTACTAGGGACATGTTGTGGTCTATGTATTCACACATGTATTACGGTTTCCAGTTAATACAGTTATAGCATGAACAATAGACAATTATCATGAACAAGGAAATACAATAATAACCATTTTATTATTGCCTCTAGGGCATATTTCCAACAGTCTCCCACTTGCACTAGAGTCAATAATCTAGTTCACATCACTATGTGATTGTAATGAATCCAACACCCATGGGGTTTGTTCATATCTCGCTTGTGAGAGAGGTTATTAGTCAACAGGTCTGAACCTTTTAGATCCGTGTGTGCTTTACAAATCTCTATGTCATCTTGTAGATGAAGCTACCACGCGCTACTTGGAGCTATTCCAAATAACTACTCCACTATACGAATCCGGTTCACTACTCAGAGTCATCCGGATTTGTGTCAAAGTTTGCATCGACGTAACCCTTTACGACGAACTCTTTTACCACCTCCATAATCGAGAAAATTCCCTAGTCCACTAGTTACTAAGGATAAGTTCGACCGCTGTCATGTGATCCATTCCTGGATCACTATTGTACCCCTTGACTAACTCATGGCAAGGCACACTTTAGGTGCGGTACACAGCATAGCATACTATAGAGCCTACGTCTAAAGCATAGGGGACGACCTTCGTCCTTTCTCTCTCTTCTGCCGTGGTCAGGTCTTGAGTCTTACTCAATACTCACACCTTGTAACACAGCCAAGAACTCCTTCTTTGCTGATCTATTTTGAACTCCTTCAAAATCTTGTCACGGTATGTATTCATTTGAAAGTACTATTAAGCGTTTTTGATCTATCCTTATAGATCTTGATGCTCAATGTTCAAGTAGCTTAATCCAGGTTTTCCATTGAAAAACACTTTTCAAATAACCCTGTATGCTTTCCAGAAATTCTACATCATTTCTGATCAACAATATGTTAACAACATATACTCATCAAAAATTCTATAGTGCTCCCACTCACTTCTTTGGAAATACAAGTTTCTCATAAACTTTGTATAAACCAAAAATCTTTGATCATCTCATCAAAGCGTACATTCCAACTCCGAGATGCTTACTCCAGTCCTTAGAAGGATTGCTGGAGCTTTGCATACTTGTTAGCATCTTTCAGGATTGACAAAACCTTCTAGTTGTATCACATACAACCTTTCCTCAAGAAAATCGTCGAGGAAACAATGTTTTGACATCCTATCTGCAAGATTTCATAAATAATGTAGTAACTGCTAATATAATTCCAACAGACTCTTAGCATCGCTACGACTGAGAAAGTCTCATCGCAGTCAACTCCTTGAACTTGTCGGAAAACATGTTAACGATAAGTCGAGCTTTCTTAATGGTGACACTACCATCATTGTCTGTCTTCCCTTTAAATCCATCTGTACCCAACAGCCTTACGACCATCAAGTAGTTCTTCCAAAGTCTATACTTTGTTTTTATACATGGATCCTCTCTCGAATTTTATGGCCTCCAGCCATTCGTCGGAATCTGGGCCCACCATCGCTTCTCCATAGCTCGTAGGTTCATTGTTGTCTAGCAACATGACTTCCAAGACAGGATTACGTACCACTCTGAAGTAGTACGCATCCTTATCGACCTACGAGGTTTGGTAGTGACTTGATCCAAAGTTTCATGATCACTATCATAAGCTTCCACATCAATTGGTGTAGGTGCCACAGGAACAACTTCTTGTCCCCTTGTACACACTAGTTGAAGTGACGGTTCAATAACCCCATCAAGTCTCCACCATCCTCCCACTCAATTCTTTCGAGAGAAACTTTTCCTCGAGAAAGGACCCGTTTCTAGAAACAATCACTTTTGCTTCCAGATCTAAAATAGGAGGTATACCCAACTGTTTTGGGTATTCTATGAAGATGCATTTATCCGCTTTGGGTTCGAGCTTATCAGCCTGAAACTTTTCACATAAGCGTCGCAGCCCCAAACTTTTAAGAAACGACAGCTTAGGTTTCTCTAAACCATAGTTCATACGGTGTCGTCTCAACGGAATTGCGTGGTGCCCTATTTAAAGTGAATGTGGTTGTCTCTAATGCCTAGCCCATAAATGATAGCGGTAATTTGATAAGAGACATCATGGTATGCACCATATCCAATAGGGTGCAGTTATGATGTTCGGACACACCATCACACTATGGTGTTCCAGGCGGTATTAGTTGTGAAACAATTTCCACAATGTCTTAATTGTGTGCCAAACTCGTAACTCAGATATTCATCTCTATGATCATATCACAGACATTTTATCCTCTTGTCACGACGATCTTCAACTTCACTGTGAAATTACTTGAACCTTTCAATAAGTCAGACTTGTGTTTCATCAAGTAAATATAGTCAGCATCTACTCAAATCATCTGTGAAGTAAGAACATAACGATATCCACTGCATGCCTCAGCACTCATTGGACCGCACACATCAAAATGTATTACTTCCAACAAGTTGCTTTCTTGTTCCATCTTACTGAAAATGAGGCCTTTCAGTCATCTTGCCCATGTGGTATGATTTGCATGTCTCAAGTGATTCAAAATCAAGTGAGTCCAAATGATCCATCTGTATGGACTTTCTTCATGCATATATACTAATAGACATGGTTTGCATGTCGCAATCTTTTCAAAAACGAGTGAGTCCAAAGATCCATCAACATGGAGCTTCTTCATGCGTTTTATACCAATATGACTCAAGTAGCAGTGCCACAAGTATGTGGTACTATCATTACTATCTTATATCTTTTGGCATGAACATGTGTATCACTACGATCGAGATTCAATAAACCATTCATTTTAGGTGCAAGACCATTGAAGGTATTATTCAAATAGACAGAGTAACCATTATTCTCCTTAAATGAATAACCGTATTGCGATAAACATAATCCAATCATGTCTATGCTCAACGCAAACACCAAATAACAATTATTTAGGTTTAACACCAATCTCGATGGTAGAGGGAGCATGCGATGCTTGATCACATCAACCTTGGAAACACTTCCAACACATATCATCATCTCACCTTTAGCTAGTCTCGGTTTATTCCGTAGCCTTTTATTTCGAGTTACCAACACTTAGCAACTGAACCGGTATCTAATACCCTGGTGCTACTAGGAGTACTAGTAAAGTACACATTAATATAATGTATATCCAATATACTTTTGTCGACCTTGCCTGCCTTCTCATCTATCAAGTATCTAGGGTAGTTCTACTTCAGTGACTGTTCCCCTCATTACAGAAGCACTTAGTCTCGGGTTTGGGTTCAACCTTGGGTTTCTTCACTAGAGCAGCAACTGATTTGCCGTTTCATGAAGTATCCCTTTTTTCCCTTACCCTTCTTGAAACTAGTGGTTTCACCAACCATCAACAATTGATGCTCCTACTTGATTTCTACTTTCGCGGTGTCAAACATCGCGAGTTGCTCAAGGATCATCATGTCTATCCCTGATATGTTATAGTTCATCATGAAGCTCTAATATCTTGGTGGCAGTGACTATGGAGAACCATCACTATCTCATCTGGAAGATTAACTCCCACTCGATTCAAGCGATTGTAGTACTCAGACAATCTGAGTACATGCTCAACGATTGAGCTTTTCTCTCTTAGTTTGCAGGCTTAAGAAACTTGTCAGAGGTCTCATACCTTTTGACGTGGGCACTAGTCTGAAATCCCGATTTCAGTCTTTGGAACATCTCATATGTTCTGCGATGTTTCAAAAACGTCTTTGGCGCCTCAATTCTAAAACGTTAGCATTACGCACTGAGCTATCACATAGTCATCAAAACGTGTATGTCAGATGTTCGCAACATCCACAGACGACGCTCGAGGTTCAGCACACCGAGCGGTGCATTAAGGACATAAGCCTTCTGCGCAGCTATGAGGATAATCCTCAGTTTACGGACCCAGTCCGCATAATTTCTACTATCAACTTTCAACTAAATTTTCTCTAGGAACATATCTTAAACAGTAGAACCAAAGCGTAAGCTATGACATAATTTGCAAAGACCTTTTGACTATGTTCATGATAATTAAGTTCATCTGATTATTTAATGAACTCCCACTTAGACAGACATCCCTCTAGTCATCTAAGTGATACATGATCCGAATCGACTAGACCGTGTCCGATCATCACGTGAGACGGACTAGTCATCAACGGTGAACATCTCCATGTTGATCGTATCTACTATACGACTCATGTTCGACCTTTCGGTCTCTTGTGTTCCGAGGCCATGTCTGTACATGCTAGGCTCATCAAGTCAACCTAAGTGTTTCGCATGTGTAAATCTGGCTTACACCCGTTGTATGCGAACGTTAGAATCTATCACACCCGATCATCATGTGGTGCTTCGAAACAACGAACCTTCACAACGGTGCACAGTTAGGGGGAACACATCTCTTGAAATTTTAGTGAGGGATCATCTTATTTATGCTACCGTCGTTCTAAGCAAATAAGATGTAAACATGACAAACATCACATGCAAATCATAAAGTGACATGATATGGCCAATATCATCTTGCGCCTTTTGATCTCCATCTTCGAGGCACGGCATGATCACCTTCGTCACCAGCATGACACCATGATCTCCATCATCGCGTCTTCATGAAGTTGTCTCGCCAACTATTACTTCTACTACTATGGCTAACGGATAGCAATAAAGTAAAGTAATTACATGCGTTTTTAATGACACGCAGGTCATACAATAAATTAAGACAACTCCTATGGCTCCTGCCGGTTGTCATACTCATCGACATGCAAGTCGTGATTCCTATTACAAGAACATGATCAATCTCATACATCACATATATATAATTTATCACATCCTTTTGGCCATATCACATCACATAGCATACCCTGCAAAAACAAGTTAGACGTCCTCTAATTGTTGTTGCATGTTTTACGTGGCTGCTATGGGTTTCTAGCAAGAACGTTTCTTACCTACGCAAAAGCCACAACAGTGATATGCCAATTGCTATGTACCCTTCATAAGGACCCTCTTCATCGAATCCGATCCGACTAAAGTGGGAGAGACAGACACCCGCTAGCCACCTTATGCATCAAGTGCATGTCAGTCGGTGGAACCTGTCTCACGTAAGAGTACGTGTAAGGTCGGTCCGGGCCGCTTCATCCCACAATGCCGCCGAATCAAGATAAGACTAGTAACGGTAAGCAAATTGAACAAATCATCGCCCACAACTACTTTGTGTTCTACTCGTGCATAGAATCTACTCATAGACCTAGCTCATGATGCCACTGTTGGGGAACGTAGCAATAATTCAAAATTTTCCTACGTGTCACCAAGATCAATCTAGGAGATGCTAACAACGATAGAGAGGGAGTGCATCTTCATACCCTTGAAGATCGCTAAGAGGAAGCGTTACAAGAACGCGGTTGATGGAGTCGTACTCGCGGCGATTCAAATCGCGGAAGATCTGATCTAGCGCCGAATGGACGGCGCCTCCGCGTTCAACACACGTACAGCCTGGGGACGTCTCCTCCTTCTTGATCTAGCAAGGGGAGAGGAGAAGTTGAGGGAGAACTCCAGCAGCATGACGGCATGGTGGCTATGGAGCTCGTGGTTCTCCGGCAGAGCTTCGCTAAGCACTACGGAGGAGGAGGAGATGTATGAGGAGGAAGGGGGCTGCGCCAAGGGAAGGGTATGGCTGCCCTCCCACCCCCTCACTATATATAGGGGGAAGGGGAGAGGGGGCCGGCCCCTCTAGACGGATCTAGAGGAGGAGGCGGCGGCCAGGGGAAACCCTAGATGGGTTTGGGCGCCCCCGCCCCCTAGGAAACTTGCCCCCCAAGCCGGGAGGGGCGGCTGCCCTAGGGGTGGCGCCCCCACCTCACCTGGTTACGTGAGAGGGGTTGGGAGGGGCGCACAGCCCCTTAGTGGGCTGGTTTGCCCCTTTGCCTTGGCCCATAAGGCCCCCCAACGCTTGCCGGGGCCTCCGAAATCCCTTTCGGACATGCTGGCCATAGCCTGGTACCTCCGGAACAATTCCGGACTCCAATACCCTTCGTCCAATATACCGATCTTCACCTCCGGACCATTCCGGAGCTCCTCGTCATGTCCGGGATCTCATCTGGGACTCCAACCAACCTTCGGTAACCACATACTATTTCCCATAACAACTCTAGCGTCACCGAACCTTAAGTGTGTAGAACCTACGGGTTCGGGAACCATGCAGACATGACCGAGACGTTTTCCGGCCAATAACCAACAGCGGGATCTGGATACCCATGTTGGCTCCCACATGTTCCACGATGATCTCATCGGATGAACCACGATGTCGCGGATTTAATCAATCCCGTATACAATTCCCTTTGTCTATCAGTATGTTACTTGCCCGAGATTCGATCGTCGGTATCCCTATACCTTGCTCAATCTCATTACCGGCAGGTCTCTTTACTCGTTCCGTAACGCATGATCCCGTGGCTAACTCATTAGTCACATTGAGCTCATTATGATGATGCATTACCAAGTGGGCCCAGAGATACCTCTGTCATACGGAGTGACAAATCCGAGTCTCGATTCGTGCCAACCCAACAGACACTTTTGGAGATACGTGTAGTGCACCTTTATAGCCACCCAGTTACGTTGTGACGTTTGATACACCCAAAGCATTCCTACGGTATCCGGGAGTTGCACAATCTCATGGTCTAAGGAAACGATACTTGACATTAGAAAAGCTCTTAGCAAACGAACTACACTGTCTTGTGCTATGCTTAGAATTGGGTCTTGTCCATCACATCATTCTCCTAATGATGTGATCCCGTTATCAATGACATCCAATGTCCATGGTCAGGAAACCATAACCATCTATTGATCAACGAGCTAGTCAACTAGAGGCTTACTAGGGACATGTTGTGGTTTATGTATTCACACATGTATTACGGTTTCCAGTTAATACAATTATAGCATGAACAATAGACAATTATCATGAACATGGAAATACAATAATAACCATTTTATTATTGCCTCTAGGGCATATTTCCAACATGCTGATACGTCTCCAACGTATCTATAATTTTTGATTGTTCCATGTTGTTATATTATCGTTCTTGGATGTTTTATAATCATTTTATATCATTTTTTGGTACTAACCTATTGACATAGTGCCAAGTGTTAGTTGCTGTTTTTTGCATGTTTTTTACATCACAGGAAATCAATATCAAGCGGAGTCCAAACACCGCGAAACTTTTGTGGATTTTTTATGGACCATAAGACCACCATTGGGCTAGAGCAGCACCTGGTAGGTGCACCGAGGGGGGCACAACCCACCATGGCGCGCCTGGGGGCCCAGGCGGGCCCAGGTGGGTTGTGCCCACCTCGATGGCCTCCCGCACCCCCTCTTTACCCTATAAATTCCCAGATATTCCAAAAACCCTCGGGGTTAACCTAGATCAGAAGTTCCGCTGCCACAGGCCTCTGTAGCCACTGAAAACCAATCTAGACCCCGTTCCGGCACCCTGCCGGAGGGGGGAATCGTCTTCAGTGGCCATCTTCATCATCCCGGCGGCCACCACGATGAGGAGGGAGTAGTCCACCCTCGGGGATGAGGGTTTGTACTAGTAGCTATGTGTTTAATCTCTCTTTCTCTCGTATTCTTGAGATTGCACGATCTTGATGTATCGCGGGCTTTGTTAATATAGTCGGATCATATGGCGTTTCCCCTCTCTATCTTGTTGTGATGAATTGAGTTTTTCCCTTTAAGATTTCGTTGTTATCGGATTGAATAATTTTATGGATTTTAGAGCACTTGATATATGTCTTGCATATGAATACTCGTGGTGACAATGGGGTATCATATTGATTCACTTGATATATGTTTTGGCACTGAACTTGCGGATTCGCTGAATGACATTGGGGTAATCTATGCATAGGGGTTGATGCACGTTCTCGTCTTTTGTTTCTCTGGTAGAAATCTTCGGGCACTCTTTGAAGTTCTTTGTGTTGGATTGAGTATTATGAATCTGAGATTATTTGGTGTTATTTTAGTACAAACTCTTGGATAGATCGATCGGAAAGAATAGCTTTGAGGTGGTTCCGTACCCTACAAATGATTTCTTCTTATGTTCTCCGCTAGATAGGAACTTTGGAGTGATTCTTCATCGCACATTGAGGGGTGGTTATATGATCAAATTATATTAGCACTGTTGAGAGATTGCACTAGCCAAAGTACGGACCTTAGGCCTCATTTTCAAGCATTGCAATACCGTTTTTGTGCCTGTTTACTATTTTCTACCTTGCTGTTTTTATTTATTCAGATTATAAAAATATATTTTACCATCCATATTACACTTTTATCACCATCTCTTCGCCAAACTAGTGCACCTATACAATTTGCCATTGTATTGGGTGTGTTGGGGACACAAGAGATTTCTTGTATTTCCTTGCAGGGTTGTTTGGGAGAGACCATCTTCATCCTACGCCTCCCACGGATTGATAAACCTTAGGTCATCCACTTGAGGGAAAATTCCTATTGTCTTACAAAACTCCGCGCTTGGAGGCCCAACACGAGTCTACAAGAATAAAGTTGCGTAGTAGACATAACTCTACAATATTCTCCAAAGTTGATTTGCGTAGTGGATACCATCAAATTCGTATGAAATTGGGAGATGAATGGAAAACAACAATTAAAACTAAGTTTGGATTATATGAGTTGTTAGTCATGCCTTTTGGGTTAACTAATGCACCTAGTACTTTCATGAGATTAATGAACGAAGTTTTACGTGCTTTCATTGGACGATTTCTGGTAGTCTATTTTGATGATATACTGATTTATAGCAGATCTTTGGAGGAACATTTGGAATTTACGTGCTATTTTTATTGCTCTAAGTGATGCACGTTTGTTTGGTAACCTCGGGAAGTGCACCTTTTGCACCGACCGAGTATCTTTTCTTGGCTATGTTGTTACTCCACAGGGAATTGAAGTTGATAAAGCCAAGATTGAAGCTATTAAGAGTTGGCCGCAACCCAAAACGGTCACACAAGTCAGGAGTTTTCTTGGCCTTGCTGGATTCTATATGCATTTTGTGAGAGATTTCAGCACCTCTCCATGAGCTTTCAAAGAAGGATGTGCCTTTTGTTTGGGGTACCGCACAAGAAGAAGCCTTCACGGTATTGAATGATAAGTTGACACATGCTCATTTACTCCAACTTCCTTATTTTAATAAGACTTTTGAGCTTGAATGTGATGCTAGTTGAATTGGATTAGGAGGTGTGTTATTACAAGATGTCAAACTTGTTGCATACTTTTCTGAAAAATTGAGTGGGCCTAGTCTGAACTATTCTACTTATGATAAATAATTATATGCTCTTGTTCGGACCTTAGAAACATGGCAACATTATTTATGGCCCAAGGAATTTGTTATACATTCTGATCATGAATCTTTGAAACACATTAAAAGTCAAGCAAGACTGAACCGTAGATATGCTAAATGGGTTGAATTCATTGAGACTTTCCCTTATGTCATTAAACACAAGAAGGGTAAAGAAAATGTTATTGCTGATGCATTGTCTCGTCGTTATACTATGCTTTCACAACTTGACTTTAAAATATTTGGTTTGGAGACAATCAAAGATCAATATGTGCATGATGCTGAATTTAAAGATGTATTGCAAAATTGTAAGGAAGGAAGAACTTGGAACAAGTTCGTCGTTAACGATGGATTTGTGTTTCGTGCTAACAAGCTATGCATTCCAGCTAGCTCCGTTCGTCTTTTGTTGTTGCAGGATGCGCATGGAGGAGGATTAATGCGACATTTTGGCGAGAAGAAAACGGAGGATATACTTGCTACACATTCCTTTTAGCCAAAGATGCGACAATATGTCGAGCATTTTGTTGCTCGTTGCACTACATGTCAAAAAGCTAAGTCATGACTCAATCCTCATGGTTTATATATGCCTTTGCCTGTACGTAGTGTTCCTTGGGAGGATATATCTATGGATTTTGTTTTAGGATTACATCAAACAAAGAAGGGGAGGGATAGCATATTTGTTGTCGTGGATAGATTTTCGAAAATGGCACACTTCATACCATGTCATAAAAGCGATGATGCTGTTAATGTTGCTGATTTGTTCTTTCGTGAAATTATTCGCTTGCATGGTGTGCCAAATACTATTGTTTCATATCGTGATACTAAATTTCTTAGCCACTTTTGGAGATGTTTATGGGCTAAGTTGGGGACTAAACTGCTTTTTAGTACTACATGTCATCCCCAAACTGATGGAAAAACTGAAGTAGTCAATAGAACATTGTCTACAATGCTTAGGGCAGTTTTGAAGAATAACAAGAAAATGTGGGAAGAATGCTTGCCTCATATTAAATTTTCTTATAATTGGTCGCTGCATTCTACTACTAAGATATGCCCTTTTGAAATTGTGTATGGTTTCCTACCTTGTGCACCTATTGATTTGTTGCCTCTTCCATCTTCGGAGAAGGTTAATTTTGATGCTAAACAACGTGCTGAATTGATCTTAAAGATGCATGAGTTAACTAAGGAAAATATTGAGCACATGAATGCTAAATATAAACTTGTTGGAGTTAAGGGTAGAAAACGTGTTGTCTTTGCACCGGGAGATCTTGTTTGGTTACATTTGCGTAAGGATAGGTTTCCTAATTTGCGCAAGTCAAAGCTAATGCCACGTGCCGATGGTCCTTTTAAGGTGTTAGAAAAAATAAATGATAATGCATATAAACTTGGGTTGCCTGCAGATTTTGGGGTTAGTCCCACTTTTAACATTGCAGATTTGAAGCCTTACTTGGGTGAGGAAGATGAGCTTCCGTCGAGGATGACTTCAATTCAAGAAGGGGAGGATGAGGAGGACATCACTAACAAAGTTACACCCACAGACCCAACTTATACATATACAGGACCAATCACTAGAGCTCGCGCACGCCAATTAAATTACCAGGTACTTTCATTTCTTGGTAATGATTATAATGTTCATGAGAATATGATGCTGCCTAAATTGGATACATTTGTCTTGCTTACAAATGAAGGGCCTAGCTTGGATAAGAAGGATGATCATTGGAGCAAGATCAAGCATTGAGATGATGCATGCGCAAGGGGGACAAGAACGGAGTTACAAGTGATGATTTCAGGACTTTGAAGCCGCCATAATTAGTGCGTGAAGCCTTGGACGAAATATACAAGATGCCACGTCATAAATTTCGTCCAGAGGCTATTATAGGTGCTGCGTCACCTTATTATTGGGCCAGGCCCATGTAATTTCGAAATACTTGAGTATAGGCTATTTTTATGTGTGGGGAATCAAGAGTTAGGGTTGGTTTCAGACCCCTCCTCTAAGGGCCACGAAATTCCCCCCTCTTCCTCCATATATACAGCCCTTAGGGCGTCGTTTAGACTTTGGGTTTTGTTTAGATTAAAAGTTCGCCATAGCTGCAACTTTGTGTACTTTGTTTATGTTCAACAACCAGACAAAGGCGTCACAGAACCCCACCTTCATTAATAAATCTTTCCTCTTATATTCGCAATATCCAGATTGCAATATCAGTTTCTTGCTTGTTCTTCGTTTGCTCGCAGGAAACAGACGTTCGTGGTCATGTTGATCATGCTCCGGCGTGGTCAATAACCTCTCGGAGTTGGTTTAGCGATTGCTAAGGCGCGACGTCCTCGCACGCTCGTAGTCGGATCGTCAAAGTCAACTTCCACCAAAGCGATATCCATCATCTCATCGAAAGACGGGACACCTTTGCCTCTATCAACCGCAAACCTCCCCGCACCTCCAGCTCCTCTTCTCCATGACCGAACGGCGCTGCCCAACTTCGTCCGAGCACGTCGTCTGCCGCGGCCGTAACTGTGCCCGTGCCCGCCCTCCTCGAGGTCCGTTCTACCCCTGGATGGGTTGCGGCTCGACACGCTGAGCTTTCCAGTAGGTCGGCCGGCGAGAACCGTGGCCGGAGCCGCCCGGAATCCTCGTCGGGGCCAGCCAGCCTCGCCCTCTATCTCCTCCCCGTTGCGAGCTAGAAGAAGGCAGGAGGGAGAGAGAAAGAGTCAACGCGGGACCCTCTCATCAGTGACCTAAGCCCCGGCCCCGCCTTTGCCACGCTGGATAAGTGGAGTCGTAATCCTCTGGATTACGTCTTCGCTTATCGAAAGCTTATTCCTCTTCTACTTCGGCCAGAAAAGCGTTTTCGCTTCAGTGAAAGCGTATTTCCAGGAAGGCATCTTCTATTTTTTCTGTCAAGGGCCCGTTTGTGCACATTTTTCTTAGAGATAGGTCCCTGGTAGAAAAATAATCACAATATTTTGATCCTAACTCCAAATGAGGTGATTCCAAATCCCACTTCTTTGTCTTGTCGAGCCCGTTCTGTTTGTATCATTTTCACCATGTGTTAACATTGTAAAAATGACCATTTTGCCCTTGCACTTAATCAGCCCCCTCCAAGAGAGGACGTTTTCCGGTGATTCTTTCCGCAAGCTTCTCGCACTTCTTCCCGATGAATCCCTTCACCCCAGGAAAGCCACACTCTCCATTTGCATGATTGCAATGCAGTAACATGGTTTACTTATTTTAGCTTGTTTAAAATATTGCATTAGCTATGTATGATTTTGTTCATGGCATTTCTCGGAGTGTTGTTTTGATGTTGCTATTGCCATGATATTGCTTGGAATGTTAGGATCAATATTTTGCAGCTTATGAGGGTGACATGTTGGTTTTGGATTATTAGTGGCTTATGTTATGACTATTTTCATGTTGGTATCTGATAGTATATTTCAGAGTATTACTTTGGATGTCATGTTGCCTTTGGATTATTAGTGGCTAGTATTATTTTCATCATGAAGATAGTTGATATTATTTTTTGGGAGTATGATTTTGGAGATGATGCTTGCATGTGGATCTTAGTTGGATAGCTTGTTCTTGCTATTGGATTAGTAGTATTATCATTCTTGGATTCAGCATGATAGTAGTGATATGTTGCCCTCGGAGTATTTTGATATGGTGATATTATGCTTTGGATTATTTGTTGGATATTCCTATGACTTGGATTATAGGTTGATAGATGATATCGGAGTATTGTGTTTAATCTATCGATAGCTGCGTCCTCGGTCATGGGCATAATGTCGTACTAGGTCACACCGTTCGATCAGCACTCACATGACGGAATGACTTATAGGTGATTTATATGTTGATATATGGTGAGCAGTAACAGTTTGGCAGGATGTTGATGATGATGTTGGATGATCTTGAGGATGATCATTCAGTTTGTGATGTGGTCACGAGGTGATCATGTGGATGTTTTGATCACGAGGTGATCAGGTGGATCACGAGGTGATCAGGTGGATCACGAGGTGATCGAGATGGTATATTGCTTGGCCGGTTAGCCAAGAGTGAGATGGTTGTTGAGATTGAGATGATGGTTTATCAGTATTGTAGTAGTTGCATATCATGCTTAGTAGTTGCTTCATCATAGTAGTGGTTAATTAGTTAACCTGTTTAATGCTATGTTGTTGTCTTGCCTTGATGCTTTTGGTTGTTGTGAGCTTGCAAGTACATTCAATGTACTGACCTGGCGTGTCATGCCAGATTGCGGGTGATGCCATGATAGATTGATTGTTTGTCGAGGTTACCGACCGTGCGAGCTAGATCATGTCCCAGTCAGAGGCCCTGCGGAGTGGAGTTCACCACCATCATCGTTGTTCCGCTGCTAGATGTATTCCGCTGCTACGAGTTGTTCCGCTGCTAGCATAGAGCAAGTGTAGTATCGCAGGCATAGTGTCGCCGTGCTGATGTGATTCTTTGTAACATCAGACCCGTTTATTTATTATCCTTTGTAATAAGAGTTGATTTGTTCTATGTCAAGCAATGATGTATTCCATAAGACTTCTCCTCGATCTCTGGGCTGGAATACGGGGCGTTCCGGTTTCTCTGAGCCGGGGTGCCACAGGCTTGGTATCAGCGCAGGTCTGGCTGTAGGATGCCCTAGTCAGCGCGAGCGGTAGAAATCGGTAGTATAGAGTATGTCTTGTTTGTTGCATTTGGTTGCTGCATTTGTTTGTTGCATTTGTTTGTTGCATAGCATGCATATAGTCTTATTATTTTGCTGCTAACGGTTTATCTTGTGAGTGTAGCTGGCATCGGTTCGGATCCACTACATCTCAGCCCCTGCATTTCTCCAGTTTTCTTTTCTTGCCTGTTCTTCGGCTTTTGGCGTCATTTTTGTCCCAGCGGAGTGATGCCAAGTGATCCCGACACTGTTTACAGAAATGGTACCCAGGTATCGCACCGCTATCTTTCTTTCAGCCCCACCTATCGTTTCGGTGATGGACATGCTTCTATCCTGGATCATCCCTTTCATCTTGTCGTGTTGGCAACCCTTAATGATCTTAGTCATCAAGAGAGGGCAATGCCAGTAGACTCAGTTTTCCCCGCTATCCTATTCCTTGGACGAGTACGGGTCATTTCCGTCCGCTTGATAATAATGTGGTAGCGACATTCGTGTCCAGCTACAGGGTTACCAAGTACGTCCTCGCCTCCTAGTTTGTCAAGGATGTTACCTTGCTAGCTCGCACTTGGTGTAGCCTTGTTTACACCAATCCTTCCACACATTTATTCGTCCTCGTGCACACCATCACAACATGTTAGATCGCAATCCCAGAGTTCCCGCGAGATTTTTGTGCTTAAGTATCCATGCATATTGTGAGAATAGCAGTAATATGTGACTTTGTTTGTGTGTGAGTTGATTGTTTTGTGTGCTCTTGTTTAGTTGAATTGTTTATTTTGCTTCTTTCTTTTGGGCCTTCGGTGTTACCTTATTTCCCCTTATGGAAGTTGCTCCTCAACCGACACCGGACTCGAAAAAGCAATAAGGATTTCAAATATTTGGAAGAAGCTCAGCTAAACACATCCGGTTCACGTCAGTCCTCACACAGTAATGATCCAGCCAGCAGAAAGACAAGTTAGATGCAAGACCAACAGAATATTTTCAGTCAAAGGTATGGATCAGATGCAAAGTTTTGGCTCAGCAATGATTGATGCTTGAAATATGTTATACTCCGAGAGAAAGCCAGAATGTGTTATGATCAAGGAAGACAATCAAAAAAAATTCTCATGCAAATAATCAGCCGTAGAATATTATAGGTGTGAGTATGGTTTTCAGTCTGCATATCACAGTATGAAGCTTTGGATATGAGAAACTCAGTATTCTTCCACACGCTATCGGAAGAAACGTATGATGCAAGGCTCATCAAAATTTCCCCAGCATAATATATGGAAAGTTTCCCGTCCAAGATACCCAGTGTTTCTCAGTAAGGTACCTCGATAAAAGATTTTGACAGACGGAAAATGAATCCTTCACGACAAGCAAAACAAGGAGAAGCTTCTCAAGTACGGAACTCAGGCTTCTCCAGCACAATACTCAGGTCAAGCTTCGTGTGTAAGCTATTGAGATTTCTCCTGCCAGCTACCCCGACAAAAGCTTCAAGGAGAAGCTAACGAGTCTTCCCCAGCAAGCTACTCGGATGGCTTCTCTCGTAAGCCACTCAGCCCACGTCAGTACTACACTATTAAACTCTCCTCAGAGATTATACGGTGAGTTTGCAGTATATGGCAGTAGAACTCAAGAATCAGATTCACAATAATTTTGTGAAAGGTACAATGCAGTCAAAACATATGCCTACCGCAAGGATCGAGTGTTCGGTGGCATATTCTTCTTATATATATGGTGAGCATGCATCCCCCGTCATATCAGTCACTCATACGAGATACGACAATGATCAAGCAGATATACCTAAGGAAAGTAAGATTCAACAACCTCATAAGTCATGCAAAGGAAGATAAGCAGAGATGCATCTCATGTAATACAAGGATCGACAAGATCTGGAGATGACATCACAGAATCAACAACCTTGACAATGGTCATCAAGGTCATTATTCCCGCAATTGACAAGGAGATCTCGTGAACTCTTGTCACCCTCTTGCATGATTGGCCACCACAACGAGCTCTAAAAAGCTACAAGCTCTGAGTATATATCATATATGTGCGGACCCAGGTCAAAAAATAATCCCAAGGAATCATGCCAAAATATTGCACTAATCACATTCATGGTCATACGAAGAATCAAGGACATGTGTGACCAAGTTATTTTAGTAAGGTATCCTGGCAAAGAAAAACATGACCATCAAAGGATGAGACTGACAGCAATGGTATGATGAATTATGCACGACCATCAGGGTCCAGATACCCAAGTCAGTTGGAGGCCATAATTCCATATGGATCCACAAAAGACATACCCTCAGAGGCCTACTCTGTTCTACAAGGACTTCATATCCAGCTGACTCGCTTAATATGGATAATGTGGAGTATCCAAGTCCATTCTGCCAGGCCCAAGATTCCTTTGCAACATCAGCAGTTTGACCTCGGCGACAGTGTTACAACATCTCATAGCCTCATTACCACAGATGGGTATACTGTCAACATGAGAAAGTCAAAAGTTGAATAATCAACTCAGGCCAGGTATACTTACTGGCGGAACCAAGTACCCGGACAGCCTGTCATGAAAAGTATCTTCCCACCAACATACCTGTCAGACAGTCTCAAGATGTTAATATTTGAGGTATGCTAGACCTATACGTCCATACCCTTGCATATTGCTCATGACAGAAGGCAGTCGAATCTTTGGTACATATCTCATGCTCGAGCCAAGAAACAAATCAAGATAAATCAGTACCACCTGTGAGCAGTCAGATCCCATCAAGAGAATGGCCATGATTCTCAGCATTTATGGAACTCGGAAGACATGCATTTGTTTGAGCAAACCCCATGGCAAAAGTAAAACGGTTTTCATGGCCAAAGGAAAATTTATGCTCAGATCCATTGGATATCACCACAGATATGAGAGAATCAATGTCAGCAAGAGGAATTGGTATATGAGAAAAAATATGACAGAATTTTGGAAAGGTGAAGCAAACCACCCCAGAGCAAGGTAAGTTGATCATCTGAAATTCTTGGGGGAACAATAAATAAAGGAAATGGATACTCGAGTTGGAAATGGTGTCCTCAAGTCATACTTGTTCCCTGAGCAACCAAATCTCGACGACGATATTTCTTTAAGGGGGGAAGGTTTGTAACAGCCTGGTTTTTGGCCCTATTCTTTTTCCTTTGATTTATTTGGTTTTTGCTCTGTTTTCTTTTTGGAGTGGTTCTGCGGCATTGCAACCTGGGAGATCATCATCCAAGTGGTTCATCATTCTCAAAACTTTCCCAAGATCATGTCATTTCCATTCTAGCCCAATCCTAAAATTCTTTTCTAGGGAATATTCCTTTTTCTATTAAAGGAACAACCCTGTTTGCCCTAGGTTGTGAAGCAACCTATATTTCTGTCACTCCCAAAATTCCCAAATAATTCTCATAATTTCTTTGGGTCATATCTTGCTCAAATATGACCATACTTTCCTGTCCTAGCCCAATAATTATTCCCCAATAATTATTCTTCATTTCTGTGCGGTGTGGCATTCTGTCAAGGAAGTGGCACCTATCCTTTCTTGATTGGTCCCAAACTTTTTGGGCATGCTTCTACATCCAAATCATTGCCTCGTGCAAAAATTCAGCTTCATTTTCCTAGCCAACTTTCCTCAGTGATTTTTCAAAGTTGATGTCAGACAAAAGGCATTGTGAAGGAAGTACTAGCTAGGGTTATCCAAATGATTTGAAATTTTTCACAGCTCTTCATGTGCCCGTATCTTTACACTCCAATTTTCAGCTCCATCCAATCATCTATGTGAGCCCAGGATCAAATCTTTGATTCTGTCAATATTTTCGGGTTGTGAAGGAAGATATTTTATATTGCTTCATTTTGGCTGAAAATTTACCAGAGCATTCTCATGACCATAAGACCTCTCTCCACCAATTTTGGGATCAATTCTGCAAGCCAATATTTCCCTAGAATTATTCCAAGTTTCTGGACAGACGGGATGTGTGTGAAACAAGTACCATTTTGGCTTGTCCATTTGGTATGAAATTTTTACAGAATCTTTATATGTCCATATCATCAAGCCTTGCCAAATTTGAGCTCAAGTGGGTACTCTATGTGAGGGCATCATATTGATCTTGATTCTGGACCAAATATGTAGTTCTGAAGCAACTATGATGTATCTTGGTCCAATTCCCCTCAAAACCTCCAGGATTGTAGTCCTTCCTTAGTTAATCACCCCAGACAACTCATTTGGCCTCAATCAGTTCCCTGTTGAGAACAGTGGCTTGATAAAGTTTGATGCAGCAAACTTTCATATATGCCTAACTCAGACACAAAGCCTCTTCCCTCACGTTTTCACCTCCCACAGTCTCCAGTTTGGAAGAACATCACCCCACACATAGTTTGCAATCCTCTTGTGACCTCCCTATGCATTGTGTCATTGTGACTGCGCAGCTGGCATGGCAATTCACGCGCTCTGCACGATGTGGCCGCGTCTAGAGCGTCATCTTTGCTTCGTCCTCTCCCCTCTCATCATCTTCGCGCTCATGAGCATGTCCTGCGTCTTCCTCTGATCATCGTCACCTCCCTGGACCCCTCTCCCTCTCAGGAAACCTCCTCGTCAGCGCTCGCCGACGCACGCCCACGGGTAAACTGTGGAGGTCTCGCTTTAATGGCGCTCATCTCTTCCTCCCCGTGCTCCCTGGCGTCATCTACCAACCCGTGAGCCTCCCATGTTCCTCCTCCGTCGTCTACCACCAAGCTCGGGTGCGTGCACACGCATCCGCGGCGCCGGCCACGCGGCTGCGGCAACGCCAGCTCGACCTCCTTGTCCCCGCCTATTTAAAGGCCACCCGAGCCTCTCCCGAGCATCTCATCGTCATCCCCGCCCTCCACTAGCCCTCCCCAGCCTCTCACCGGAGCCCGAGAGCCACTCCTCGACCACCATTGCCGCCACGGCCGCCGCCTCTGTCCGCCCCGATTCCGGCGACCCCAAGCGCTCCTCCCTTGCCTTCCACCACAAGAGACCTCCAACATTCCCCCTGAAGCCTCCCCTACCTCTCCATTCGCCTCCAGAGCCTCTCCCCGCCCCTCTTGCTCCTACACCACCGCAAACCTCCCCGCACCTCCAGCTCCTCTTCTCCACGACCGAACGCTGAAACCCAACTTCGTCAGAGCACGCCATCCGCCGCGGCCGTAAGTGTGCCCGTGCCCGCCCTCCTCGAGGTCCGTTCTACCCCTGGATGGGTGTGGCTCGATGCGCTGAGCTCTCCGGTACGTCGAACTGTGAGAACCGTGGCCAGAGCTGCCCGGAATCCTCATCGGGGCCGGCCGGCCTCACCCTCTATCTCCTCCCCATCGCGAGCTAGAAGAAGGTAGGAGGGAGAGAGAAAGAGTCAACGCGGGACCCTCTCGTCAGTGACCCAAGCCCCGGCCCCGCCTTTGCCACGCTGGATAAGTGGAGGCGTAATCCTCTGAATTACGTCTTCGCTTATCGAAAGTGTATTCCTCTTCTACTTCAGCCAGAAATGCGTTTTCACTTCAGTGAAAGCGTATTTCCAGGAAGGCGTCTTCTGTTTTTTTGTCAAGGCCCCGTTTGTGAAGATTTTTCTTACAGATAGGTCCCTGGCAGAAAAACAATCATAACTTTATGATCCTAACTCCAAATGAGGTGATTCCAAAGCCCACTTCTGTCTCGTCGATCCCATTCTGTTGGTATCATTTTCACCATGTGTTAACATTATGAAAATGACCATTTTTCCCTTGCTCTTAATCAGCCCCCTCCGAGAGAGGACGTTTTCCGGCGATTCTTTCCGCGAGCTTCTCGCTCTTCTTCCCGATGAATCCCTTCACCCCAGGAAAGCCACACCCTCCATTTGCATGATAGCAATGCAGTAACACGGTTTACTTATTTCAACTTGTTTAAAATATTGCATTAGATATTCATGATTTTGTTCATGGCATTTCTCGGAGTGTTGTTTTGATCTTGCTGTTGCCATGATATTGCTTGGAGTGTTAGGATCAATATTTTGTACCTTATGAGGATGACATGTTGCTTTTAGATTATTAGTGGCTTATGTTATGATTATTTTCATGTTGGTATCTGATAGTATATTTCAGAGTATTACTTTGGATGTCATGTTGCCATTGGATTATTAGTGGCTAGTATTATTTTCATCATGAAGATAGTTGATATTATGTTTTGGGAGTATGATTTAGGAGATGATGCTTGCATGTGGATCTTAGTTGGATAGCTTGTTCTTGCTATTGGATTAGTAGTATTATCGTTCTTGGATTTAGCATGATAGTAGTGATATGTTGCCCTCGGAGTATTTTGATATGGCGATATTATGCTTTGGATTATTTGTTGGATATTGCTATGACTTAGATTACAGGTTGATAGATGTTATCGGAGTATCAATTATCACTGTTATATTTTTGGGGAAAAATTCCGTCATTTAGTTGGTCAGGTGCCACCGAACCGGGCTTTTCCATTGCAACCATATTTGCCTTTTATGGGAAGGCCCTAATGCGATCTATTGTCATGCCTCTCGCCGGTGCCTCCAACGAGGGAAGGTTATGGGCGTGCGGTACCCTAGCCTGGTAAGCCGACATAACCTTGTGTACCTGTAGTTGGATAGGGCCCTTTTTGTCCCCGTTTGGGACCGTTTTTGTTTTGCCATACCGGTGGTCGTTGATGCCTTTGGTAGGCACAGGCCCCTCATGACTTAGCCTAGAGGGGAGTTGGTCAGAGTGGCTGGGAGAGTGTCATGGCAGTAGATCGGTTTTGTTGGAACGCCATTGGTCCACACGAATGGGAGTGTGAGGCCACGGGTTCCGTGGTGTGTGTAAAGTGTGCTACCTCTACAGAGTGTGTGTGTTTAATCTTTCGATAGCCGTGTCCTCGGTCATGGGCATAAGTTCGTACTAGGTCACACCGTTCAATCAACACTCACATGAGACAATGACTTATAGGTGATTTATATGTTGATATATTGTGAGCAGTAACAGTTTGGCAGGATGTTGATGATGATGTTGGATGATCTTGAGGATGATCATTCAGTTTGTGATGTGGTCACGAGGTGATCATGTGGATGTTTTGATCATGAGGTGATCAGGTGGATCACGAGGTGATCGAGATGGTATATTGCTTGGCCGGTTAGCCAAGAGTGAGATGGTTGTTGAGATTGAGATGATGGTTTATCAGTATTGTAGTAGTTGCATATCATGCTTAGTAGTTGCTTCATCATAGTAGTGGTTAATTAGTTAACCTGTTTAATGCTATGTTGTTGTCTTGCCTTGATGCTTTTGGTTGTTGTGAGCTTGCAAGTACATTCAATGTACTAACCTGGCGTGTCATGCCAGATTGCGGGTGATGCCATGATTGATTGATTGTTTGTCGAGGTTACCGACCGTGCGAGCTAGATCATGTCCCAGCCAGAGTCCCTGCAGAGTGGAGTTCACCACCTTTATCGTTGTTCCGCTGCTAGATGTATTCCGCTGCTACGAGTTGTTCTGCTGCTAGCATAGAGCAAGTGTAGTATCGCAAGCGTAGTGTCGCCGTGCTGATGGAATTCTTTGTAACATCAGACCCGTGTATTTATTATCCTTTCTAATAAGAGCTGATTTGTTCTATGTCAAGTAGTGTCGTATTCCAGAAGACTTCTCGTCGATCTCTATGCTGGAATACGGGGCGTTCCGGTTTCTCTGAGCCGGGGTGCCACAGATGGCCACGCTCCACGAGGTATGAGTTGGGTTACTCCGTCCACACCCCTCCCACTCGCCGACGGGCACAGCCGCAGCGATGGCGCTCGGTGCGGGGCGAATCGCCGCCCTCCGGCCGCCCCCACAACGGGAGTGACCACAGCGCGTGCACCTCCCCTGGGGCGAAGTGACCAAGTCACTGCGCCTAACGGAGCCGCTGGCCCTCAAGCGCCTTCGCCACGCCACCATGCCATCCAGGTGGACGCCCTGCAACAGCGCGGATTTGGTACCGTCGCTACTGGCACCGTCAGGACCCGAGCTACGATGCGATCTACATCGTCATCACCCATGCCAATACTGCTACGGAGGCCATGGCGCGGGCTCAACTGCTGCTGAGGTTTCCGCCAGCGGCCGAGCAGATGGACGAGTGGCGTGCCACCATCCAGAGTCTGCTCGGTTTCGCCGAGGCTGGGGGCTCACAGCGAGCTAGCCCTCCACGGCCTCCCCAAGCAACAATGGCGGCTCGTGCTGCTAGTCGTACGGAAGGGGCCACCCCCATGATACAGTCCCTGCCACGGCAGCCAGCGCGAGCGTAGCAGAATCAAGAACCTGATGACGTCTCGATGGCCCCTTCTGACCCTCGAGCACGTCCAGACTGACATCATGCCCCAGAGGACAGGCGAAGGGGAGACGCGCGCGTTGTCGTTGAACAACGCCATGACGACGACCGCCGAACCGATGGGTGCGATGGTCCCGATGTCGACGAACCTGCGCTCGATATTGGCGGGTGCCTACCTTTCGAGGTTGGGTGCCCTGCCTTTACTTGTGAGCTGCGGCAAGTCCGTTGGCCGTCCGTCCACATGTTCAAGCCAGAGATACCCGAGAAGTATGATGGGAGGCTAAACCCGGTAGAGTTTCTGAGCATCTACACCATCGCTGTTCACGCTGTCGGGGGAATAGATGAGAAGGTGTTCGCCAACTACTTCCCTCTGGCTCTCAAATCCAATGTGAGGTCTTGGCTGATGCACCTGCCGGAGAACTCCATTTCGTCATGGGCTGACTTGTGCTATGATTTCATTGGCGCCTTCACTGGCGGCCATCAAGAACGAGGACGGCCCAGCGACTTGCAGCTTCTCCAACAAAAAGAAGGAGAGACCCTCCGGAAGTATTTGTAGAGATTCAGCAGAGTCCATAGAAACATGCTGAATATCCATCCAGCAGCTGTGATAGTCGCCTACCAGTCCAATGTGCGCAACCAAAGGATTCGTTCCAAGATGAATGTGCGGTTGCCCAAGACTATGAAAGAGCTTTACACCTTGGTGGATAAGTGTGCTCGGATGGAAGAGGGAAGGAAGCTGCCCGGAGAGGAGGATTGCAATAATGTCGATTCAGAGGATCATGACGAGTTCACCAGCCAGAAGAAGAGTGACAAGCGCAGTAAGAAGTGCAAGGATAAGACAGTGATGTCTGTTGAGGTACTGCAGGATGATGCGGAGCACCCCAAGGTCATCCCCATGGACCTGCCTACGTCTCCCACGACACCACTTGGACCAATGACAAGAGCCAGAGCAAAGGCTATCGAAGATAAGGTGACTGGCTCCTCTCCGAACTACCACTTTCTATACATGAGACATGGCTACTACCTCAAGCGGAAACACTATGTGTGATCAGGTACTTGGAGGAAGGCCACAGATCAGCTACACCCAACGGACAAGACGGCGAAGACACCAAGTGCGAGGGACAAGAAGAAGAGCTGCCACGGAAGCTACAGCCACCGGACGACCGGTCGGGACCAGACGTCCGTCACCTGAAGCCCAACCTGCCCAAGTCCCAGCCAACGCAAGCTACAGCGAGCGGATGTCCGGCCAGGACCATACGACCGGCCACACCTCCCAGCAAGTGGATGATCGACCAGGACCGGACATCCGGCGCCACCACACCCAAGCCAAAATTAGCGGAAGTTCGAAGCCAACGGACGTCTGGCATCACCTTCATAGAACGGAAATAGCGGAAGTCCGGCAACCACCGGACGTGCGGAGGCCCACGAGCCACCGGACGACCAGTCCCCAACAGACGTCTGGTACCTGTCTGCCCACAATTACGGGCTTGAGGCCCATGTACCCCTTCACTTCGCCCCCATTTGCACTAAGACTATAAATAGACCTCCTCCTCCTAGTTTGGGTAGCGTTGTGATAGCTCATATGTGAGATAGAGCCTCACTCATCCATCCGGATCTACTCCACCGCGAGGGACCGACACCTCTTCGGAGAAGATCCACTTGGATTCAAGACCCATTTAGGGAAGACCTCCATACCTCCTCACGGAGAAGAACCGATTACCCTATGTATCGTTTCTTGTTGGATTTGGACCGTGTGATCTCTATATGTACTTGGATCTAGCATATGTGTGACCTAATCTTGTTGGTTTGAGTGTTTCTCTTGTGTTTCCCTTCGTGATTTCCCCTTGTGTTCTTCGTGTTCATCGTGGGATCCGCTCCTTTCATGAAAGATCGGCCGTATAGGGTTCCACCCTACATCATCTTGGTATCATGAGCCACGTTGATCATGATTTCGGAGCCTCCCCTCTTCGTTTTCTAGCTTGATTTTGTTGTGTTCTTCCCCAATTCGAAAATCCCCACCAAAAATAGCCCCAAATATTTTTTGTGATTTGTTGGTGCGATGAAGTTTTGTTGGATTTGATCCATGGATTTCATTTGCCATGAGTGGATTTAGCTTTTCCCCTTCGTCTCCACCTTTTCCATCCACAAAATCGCTCGAATTTGACCATTTTTGCCTCTTCCACCTTGAACCCTAGCTGTTCATCCCGTCCCGAAATCGCCCAGGCACCGAACGTCCGCCAGCCACCGGACGTCTGACCACCGGTCGTCCGCCATCCATCGAACATCCGACGTTTCCTGACGAAACTGAAAAAGTTCAGTTCGGCCACCACCACCTCTCCGCTTCCACCTCCGCATATGCACTCCAATACTCATTCCACCTCCGCATACACACTTCGATACCTCCACCACTTTTCGCATAGCACCACCATAGCTTACATGCTACCAACTCTGGCAATTTTTTCACGTTTTGCTTTGAGAATTTGAGTTGCGGTTTGCGTTTCCTAACGTGTTTCGGCTACTTAGGGACGGTTCGACATCAACTTCAACGCCACTCATGTTCGCCACGGATTCGTCATCGACTACAACCACTCCACCATTTTGACACCATACCGTAAGCAAGAACGGTAACCTCATCTTGGTATCATGGTATATCATCATTGTACATTCTTTCCATTACATTGATAACCCCATAGCCCATTTTGCATACCTTTCCTATCGAGACTAGCTTTTGAGTATTGCCGGCAATGTCACTTGTGCACATTAGTGATCATACTTCCCACAACATACATACCATACCATCGTGGTGCATATTTTGGTATCATCTCTTGTGTCACAAGGTTGTCATCGCATACACAATTTCTATCTTGGTTCGTGAAGCATTGCATGAGAAAAGAGCTCAAACGAGAAAAAGCCAAACAAGATTTTAAGCAAAGAGAAAAGATAAGCAAAGAGCTTATGTCGGATTTCGGGTTCTGGCAAAACCCTTGAGGTTTGAACACTGGGGTGCGCACGAAGATCTCTCCTCCCCCTAGCTCACGCCCTCACCACGATCTCAAAGACTGGCTCGACGAACCCAAAGAACAAAGGGACACAAGGTTTATACTGGTTTGGGCCACCGTTGCGGTGTAATACCCTACTCCAGTGTGGTGTGGTGGATTGCCCCTTGGGCTAAGGATGAACAGTTACAAGGGAAGAGCAGCCTCCTGAGGAGAGGTGTTCTTGTCCTTGGTAAGCCGTTCTGGAGGCTTTGGATGGATTGGCCCTGATCAAAGATGAGTTGTTTGCTACGGTGGTGGCTAGTCCTATTTATAGAGGCCTTGGTCCTCTTCCCAAATATTGAGCGGGAAGGGATACCACAACGGCCAAGTTTGAAGGGGGGACAACTAGTACAAGTTATCCTGACAAAAGTAGTCTTCGCCTGCCAAAGGCTCTGGTGGTGACGCTGTCTTGGGCTCCACGGTGACCTCCGTCTTGCTGTCCTGCTGGTCTTGGTCTTGTTGCACCGATATGGAAACCTTTGCCTGATGTCTCGGGACTCCTCTCTTGTGCTTGCCTCTTTAGCACCAAAGAGGAAACAAGGACACTGCGCGCGCTGGCGCCCGCCTGATCATGGTCATCATGGTTTGCATCATGGGAACCTCGCGAGGTGCCCCTTTCCTTGATCTCTCCGCTCCTCGCGAGCACCCCTGGTGAGGTCGCCCCCAAGGAGGTCTTGCGTCGTCCGCCTCGCGAGGCTTGGCCCCCGCGAGGGTCTTGAGTGTTTGCTGGTGAAGATGGCCGTACGGGGCCGCTGGTGGGGCCACGCCGTGGGCCGCATGCAGGCAAGTCTGGGGAACCCCCGTTCCCAGAACGCCGACAGTAGCCCCGGGCCTAAGGCGCGCTTGGACTTGGCTTCGAGGCGAAGCCAAAGGGGAAGTGCGGAGCGCCGCGGGCCCCAACAGCCAACGGCCCCGCTTGACGCGTGGCGATTGATTGGACGTGGGCGTCTCCGCTTCCCCACGCTGCCTCGGCAACTGCCCATCTGACAAAAGACGGGCGCGGGCAATGCTTGCCTTCATTGCTTTCCTTCGTCTTGCTCCAGATCCCCTTTCTCGCTCCTTGCTTCCAAAATCTCCAGATCTGCTTCAATCCCTTTCCGAGCCAGCGACCAATGGCGCCCCGAAAGGTCAAGGCCGCTTTGCCGCCCGCCTGGTACGAGCCGGCTTTGGACGCGCCCAATGTCTCAGAGAAGAACCTCGCCGCCATGCGTCTGCTGACGGCGGGGCAGAACAACGAGAGGGGGAAGACCGAGCTCCGGGCTGGCTCCACCGAGCCGGAGGCTTTAGGAAGCACCTTCTACCCCTTCTTCATGAGCAGCGTCGTTGCGGGGCTGGTTCCCCCCTTCTCCGACTTCTTCTACGTCGTCCTCAGCCATTATAGGCTGCAAGCCCTTCATCTCCATCCCAACTCCGTCCTTCTCCTGTCAATCTTCACCTTCTACTGTGAGGCATACGTCGGGGTGGTGTCGTCCGTGGCTTTGCTGCGCCACTTCTTCTTTCTCCGGATCAATGACGGCCACACCTCAGGGTGCGCCAACTTCGTCGCGGCCGGCAAGGCCAACGCGATCTCGAAGGCTAGAAAGAAGGCTGAGGGCTTCGGGAGCAAGTGGGTCATGATGGATGCCAAGTGCGTCCACCCACGGTTGACGCTGCCGACAGAGATGCCCCAGTCCAACGAAGGGTAGCTCTGCGTGAAGCTTACTGACGACCGGGCGAAGCCGGTGCTGGAGAAGATGACCGCCAACCTGAAGCCGGGCAACGCGAAGGCGCCGAAGATGACGGGGGCCATGCTCCTGAGGGAATTCCTGATGCTGCGCGTGGCTCCGCTCCAGGCGCACTAGCGCCCCTTGTGGATGCTTGGGGGCGAAGAAGATAAGCTTCACTTGAGTCCAGAGTTCTTGTCTGAAGAAGAGCTGGCTGTGGCTCTCCGCCTCTTGGTCAGGGATGACCAGGAGTATCCGCTGAGTGCTTTCGTTCCCTTGTTCCTTCACAAGGGCGGGGCGCAGGTCGCGGCCGCCATGCCCACCTTCGACGGGCGCGGGCTAGTGCCACCAGCGCCCCTGTGGTCCCGATGGCGACGGCGCCGGTGGTCGTGTCTTCTGGTGATTCCCGCAGGGAGGGGGAACAGGAGGAGGACGAAGAGCGTGACTCGGAGGCGACCCCCCAGGGGATGGGGGAGACCTCCCCCTTACGCAAGGCCGACATCCTCTGCACCCTGGCTGATGACGATGACAAGGCTGATGTCCTCCCGGGGATAGAGGAGCCGTCTGTGGCTGGGTGCTCCTCAGGGCCCAAGGCCAGCCCCCGGAGGAGGCCACCGGCCGAGGTTCCGACGAGGGGCAGGTCGGCACTGATCACCCGAGACGACGCTCCTGCTCCGACACTGCCTGGAGCTGCTTCCGGCCCATCTGCTGCCCCCTCTTCCGCTCCGGGAGCCCGCGCGCCTGTGCCTCAGGCCGCAAGGCTCTCAGGTTTCAAGCTTACGAAGCAGAGAGACTACACTGCGGTGGACCAGTAAGTGTTCTTGCCTTGTTCTTGCTTCTGCTGCTTATCCTTGACGCTTTCCCGTTGTGCAATTAGGCTGACGCCCGCGGCGAAGAAGAGGAAGGAGGAAGCGGTGGTACTGCTCGGGACCAGACCGCCTACAGCGGCCGCACCCCTCTCCGTGGATAAGGGCAGCGACGGCGCTCGCGCTTCTCCAGCCCGATCATCCTCGCGAGGCCTGGGGGAGCATCCCCGGGAGGAGTCAGCCCCCGTGGCCCCACTGGCTCCGGAGGTGCCGACGCCCGGCTCGGTCGCTGAGGTCGCCAAAGCTCAGGAGCTTCCGGCCTCCCAGGCCATGGTGATGACGTCGCCTCCTCCCCCTTCTGATGCGATGCTATCTCCAAGCCCTTCCGCCTCGCCTGAGGTTCTGGAGCACGCTCTTTCTACGATGACCCTATTGCGAGAGGACCTTCGGGGCGCTGATCCTTGCTTGGTGGCCGGGCCTGGACCTGGTCTCTGGCTGGCTCCATTCCGACGTGGCCGTCCGGGCGGCGCTGAACCAGGCTGTTGTGGACTCTGAGAAGGACAGGGAGGCCGTCGCCCAAGCTGCGGCGGCCTGCGAGGTGGCGCTGAAGGATGCCGGAGCTGCCCAGAACCGTTGCCGGTCGCTGGAGGCTGAGCTGGAGACCATGCGGAGGGAGCGTGCGAAAGAAGCCCGAGGCTACAAGGCGGAGGAGGAGAAGATGAAGGCCCGAGAGGACGCCGTCAGGGATCGCGACGCCGAGCTGGAACAGTTGGCGAAGGCACAGGCCATGGAGCGCAGCCGACTTGAGGAGCTAGAGCAGAAGCTGATGGCTGAAAAGGGCGAGCTTGAAGCCAAGGCGAAGGTCCTGGCTAAGGACCGCGTGGCCTTCAAGCTCCTCGAGGAGAGGTCTCGCACGGCGCTGCGGTCACTCTACGAGAAGGGCTTGGAGGAGCCGCTGGCCGCCAACGACGAGGGCCCCACCCAGCTGCTTCCCTATCTGGTCTAGGTGCTTGATGAAGTCGTGAGCGGCATCGGCCCCATGGCAGAAGAAGAAGCCCGCATTCTTTCCTCATCCACGTTGACGCGCGTCTTCAGCCACCTCCATCTTCGCGATCCCGCCGCCAACCTCGACGAGCTGCTGGAGCCTGTGGATGATGAGCGCTGTGTAGCTGCTGCCAAAGCCGTGAAGGGCCAAGTGGAGGCCCAGCTGAAGAAGTTCCGTGCCTTCGATCCCATGCCTCCGGCCCGCGGTGCTGCTGATCCTGCAACTCCAGTGGGTGGTGAAGGTGAGGGTGACGCCGTTGTGGAAGAAGCATCCCTTGCGGGCGTCGGCGGCGTCCGGGAGTGACGAGATGACTTGCCGGTGGCTCCTTTCCTGTTTAGCTTCTGCCATATGCACCATGCCTCATGGAGGCGTTTAAACTTGCGTTTGGTACTGGGAGAACAATATGTCTTGTATTATTTGTTTGAGATTTTGCGATTTCCTTTCCATTTGCTTTATGTTCTACATTGGCAGGGCCCAACCCCGTGCATATCTCAACCACCGTTGGGTCATCCGGATCACCAGGACGAGACCAAGGAGTGAGGGGCTACGTGGCCAGTTAGGCTCCTGAGTCGCGATGCTCAGGAGTCCCCCTTGACGCGCAAACAGCTTACAGAAAGGAGATGCAGGAATAGGCCTTAGTGTTCTACGTCGGTAGGGCCCGACCCCGCGCATACCTCAGCCGCAATTGGGCCGTCCGGATCGCCAGGACGGGACCAAGGGGTGAGGGGCTACGTGGCCAATTAGGCTCCTAAGTCGCGATGCTCAGGAGTCCCCCTTGAGGTCCAAACGACCTTCATACCTTGGCTCCGCTCGGGAAGGCGCGCGATGACCAGGTCCGAGAGACCTGGTAGGGCGGCGTACGCTTGGGCGTGACCCGAGCGTAGCCCCCGTGCCCAGCCCCTCGCGCGACTCTCCCGAGGGGAGGTGTTGCGATGAGGCCAGACACTGAGCTCAAGGGCTCCCTAAGGTTGATACGGCCATGGGGCCACCCTCAGTTTTTTATCACCAGCGCGGAGCATAGTGCTTCCACACTTGCACGGGCATAGCCGCTCCTTGGCAGTGTCGACTACCAGCGCGGAGCATGGTGCTTCCACTGGCACGTGGGAGGGGACTCCCTACTGCGGAGAGCCCCCGGGGCGTGTACAGCCCTGCCCTGACACGTGGCTTGCACGGCAGGGCTAGACGAGGTGTGTCTGGGCACCCGTGAGCCAGCGCAGGACTCACGGGGCCCTACCTCAAGGCGGGTTGCGCCTGGTCTTGGTTCTTGATGGCTGTGGTGTTCTTGCGAGACGGTTAGGTAACTTGCGCCGAACGAATTTCCTGAGGCTATCGCATGAGAAGGCCAAGCACCAACGACCCCAGGAGGTGACGTGAACGGGGCCGGCCCGCCAGACAAAGCTTAGCCGTTGGATTTATCGACGCTGCAGGGACGGACCCGAGCACAGACGCTGTGCCTAGCCTCCTTATGCGAAGGATCCTGAAGAAAGGTGATCGGCGCGCAGCCCCCGTGGTGGGTGATAATCAAGCAGGTGATAACCATAGATAGATTATGCATGGAAAGCGAACTAGCTTAGGTAAATGCAGGAACGATACATGCCACTGGGACGGACCCGAGCGGCTTGGGGATGATGCAGCCCGAGAGGCGCCCCCAGCAGAGTAGGCTAAAGATGCAAAAGGATACACGCCGCAGGGAGATGCCCACGCGGCCTGGGAGTAATGCAGCCCGAGGGGCGCTCCTAGCTAAATAAATTTGGAAAATGTCACCTGGTTCCGTTGTCGAGGAGCTGTTGGGGTAGCTGAAGATGCGTGGCGAAGGGGTTGCTCCTCACGAGCCACCGGGGCCCTGAGCCTCGGGAGGCTCTGGGAGTCCAGGCGGTTCCTCGAGGACCGTCTCCATCTCCGCCAGGACTGCGTGATGCCTGGCCTCCTGAGCCGCCAGGATGCTCCGCACGCTACGCTGGTAGGCGGCCGCCATGCTTGGCAGGCCGAATGGCATGCGAACATACCTGTGCGGTGGGCCCTCGCAACATCCCATGCGCGAAGGCTAGAACACCCCCTGAGATGCGGCCCTATTGAGCCCTGGGATGTCGATGCAGACGCGCAGCCCGCCATCCTCGCCTGGATGGGGAGCTGCGACAGGTGGGCGGCGGTCGCCGCGCATGGCTCTTGCTTCTTGAAGCTCTTGGGTAGTCTTGGTGATGAACTCCTGAGCACCAGGCGCCCCTCGCCCCGTGTCCTCCTGAGGGAAACGTGCCGCAAAGCACGCCTCCATGTGGTGCCCGAGCGCCTCCCTCGTGATGTTGGCAAGGTCTGAGTCCCTCCAGAAGAGAGCCCCCAAGCCTCGCCCGAGGAGGGCGCCGGGCGCCTTCCTATGCGCGGGAGGGAGGCGCCCCATCTGAGGGCGCAGGTCTTGAGGTGCTGCTGCTGGTGATGCCGCTCTCCTGAGGCCCTGTACGGAGCAGCTTCTTCTTCTTCTTGGGGATGGCCTCAGGAGGGTACAGGATTGCTTCGTTGTCGGGGTCTTCGATTGCTGCGGCCTGGAAGGCGTGCTCGAGGGAGCACACTGCATCCTTCTCCTCACAGGCGACTGCGATGATACCACCGGTTCCTGGCATCTTGAGGATGTTGTAGCCATGGTGGGTCACTGCCATGAACTTGGCCAATGCTGGGTACCCGAGGATGGTGTTGTATGGCAGACGAATGTGGGCGACGTCGAGTCGATGAGCTCGGTGTGGTAGTTATCGCGCCCACCGAAGGTTACAGGGAGGCGGACCTGCCCGATCGGGGTGGTGGAACCATCAGTCACTCCTGAGAAGGGCTTGGTCGGTTGTAGCTGGTCATAGGGTACTTGAAGGCGATCGAACGTGTTGACGGACAGGATGTTAAGCCCTACACCGCCATCCATGAGGGTCTTGGTGACTTGGTCGTTGCTGATGATAGGCGAGCAGAGCATTAGGAGAGCACCGGCGGTCGCAGCGCACTTGGGAGGTCCGTTGAGCTGAAAGTGATGGCGTACTTGGACCACCTCAGCGGGCGCGTGGCCTCGAGCTTGGGAAGGGCCGCGTTCACCTCGCGAGCAAACTGCTTGAAGATACGCTGAGACGCTGGGGCTTGAGCTCCGCCCAAGATGCAGGCGATAGCACGCGGTTCCTGGAAGCCCCCAGCCCCCTTCTCTTGATGGTGGTCGTCGTTCCTTCTTGGTGGTGGCCGCAGTGGAGGAAGGCCAGCGTTGCCCTGAGGGCGGTCCTCGTGAGGCTGATTCCTCCAGGCGCCCTCACGAGGCCGGTCCGGCCAGCGGTCCTCGCGAGGCCGGTCGCGCCACTCCTAGCGGGGGCCGCAATCATCCCAGCATCCTCCACCGCGTCCTCCTCGGCTGTAGCCCCGATCGTTGCGCTCGGGACGTCGACCAAAGCGTCCATCTCGAATGGCCCTGAGCTCTTGACAGTCGTTGGCGTTGTGGTTGTGTACGTTGTGGAAGGCGCAGAATGGACGGCTGCTCTTGGACGACTTGGGATGGTCCCGACTGCGCTTTGTGTCAGGCTCCGCCGCGGGCACAACCACCCCTTTGCACTTCACGTCTTTGGCCTTAGCTTTCTTCTCCTCTGGGTCGGTAGCAGGGAGCTCGAGGAGGGAAACGCGCCCTTCCTCAGCTCTTGCGCACTTGGTCGCCAGGTTGAATAGCTCGAGAGCTATGCATATCTCCTCATGGATGGCGAGCTCCTCCTTCATCTTGACGTCGCGAACGCCATCAGAAAACGCCGAAATGATGGCCTCGTCTGTTACCTTGGGGATCTTGAGACGAACGTTGTTGAAGCGCTAGATGTACTTCTGCAGGGTCTCTCCTGGCTGTTGCTCGATGCGGCGCAGGTCACCTGCGGCCGGAGGGTGGTCGCGAGTACCCTGGAAGTTGGCGACGAAGCGGTCGCGCATCTCATCTCAGGAAGAGATCGAGCCCGGTGGCAGGTTCAGGAGCCAGGAGCGAGCACCATCCTTGAGAGCCATTGGGAACCAGTTCGCCATGACTTTCTCGTCGCCGTTGGCCGCCTCGATGCTCAGCTCATAGAGCTGCAAGAACTCCGCAGGGTCGGGGGTGCCGTCGTAGAGAGGGGGCAGATCCGGCTTGAACTTTCCCGGCCAGACGACGCCACGTAGCTCAAGAGTGAAGGCGTGGCAGCCTGCCGTGGCCACTGGGGCTCGTCGTGGGAGCGGAGCCTGATCTTGGTGTCCCCGCGCCGCCACGGCAAGTGGCGCATGGCCCTGCCACGGCAAGCGATCCTGACGTGGCGGTGCTGGGAGCGGTGGAGCGTTTTCTTGCGGTCGGGGAACTTCTTGGCAGATTCCTTCTTCTCACGCGGGTGCCCGATGTGGTGGGTCACGCTGGGGGGGCGCGCCTTGGTGCTAGAGCACCGTCTTGGTGCGTAGGTGGCGGAGGTGCTCCGTGAGCTACGTCGCCCGCAGCTGGCGGAGAGTGAGGCAGCGAGAGGGACGGTGCATGAGAGCCCCCTGCAGTGCTGACGAGCTCGGTGATGCGGTCCAACCAGTCCTCGTAGAGGTTGTCGGCCAGGCGGTAGCGCAGGAGCTCGCGCGCCATGAGCATAGCGGCCTGCGCGTCCGCATGAGCGCGACAAGCGTGAGACGATGAGCCGGGTTGGGTCAGTGACGGAGTGGCGGTGCGGCCATCCCGCCGCACAGAGGGGTGCAGCAAGGACGCTTGCTGCTCGTTTCCCGCCGGACCGGTGACGGCGTTGGCGGCGGGTGACGGAGAAGGACGGGGAGGCCCGCCGACAGGGGATGTCTAAGAGACACGGGTGGCGAGAGCGGCCCGGCACTCAACGCAGGCCCGGCGAGCGTCGGCCATGAACTTGGTGGAGTGGAGAAGCGCGGATCAACAAGAGGAAAGCTTCAGCGCACCCCTACCTGGCACGCTAAATGTAGGATTTCGGGTTCCGGCAAAACCCTTGAGGTTCGAACACTGGGGTGCGCACGAAGATCTCTCCTCCCCCTAGCTCATGCCCTCACCACGATCTCAAAGACTAGCTCGACGAACCCAAAGAACAAAGGGACACAAGGTTTATACTGGTTCGGGCCACCGTTGCGGTGTAATACCCTACTCAAGTGTGGTGTGGTGGATTGCCCCTTGGGCTGAGGACAAACAGTTACAAGGGAAGAACAGCCTCCTGAGGAGAGGTGTTCTTGTGCTTGGTAAGCCGGTGTGGAGGCTTTGGATGGATTGGCCCTGATCCAAGATGAGTTGTTTGCTATGGTGGTGGCTAGTCCTATTTATAGAGGCCTTGGTCCTCTTCCCAAATATTGAGCGGGAAGGGATGCCACAACGGCCAAGTTTGAAGGGGGCAGCTAGTACAAGTTATCCAGACAAAAGTAGTCTTCGCCTGCCAAAGGCTCTCGTGGTGGCGCCGTCTTGGGCTCCACGGTGACCTCCGTCTTGCCGTCATGCTGGTCTTGGTCTTGTTGCACCGATATGGAAATCTTTGCCTGATGCCTCGACACTACTCGCCTACGCTTGCCTCTTTAGCACCAAAGAGGAAATGAGGACACTGGGCGCGCTGGCGCCCGCCTAGCGCCCGCCTGATCATGGTCGTCATGGCTTGCATCACGGGAACCTCGCGAGGTGCCCCTTGCCTTGATCTCTCCGCTCCTCGCGAGCCAGCCTAGTGAGGCCGCCCCCGAGGAGGTCTTGCGTCGTCCGCCTCGCGAGGGTCTTGAGTGTTTGCTGGTGAAGATGGGCCATACGGGGCCGCTGGTGGGGCCATGCCGTGGGCCGCAGGCAGGCAAGTCTGGGGGACCCCCGTTCCCAGAACGCCGACAACTTATAAGCAAGAACCATAGCATCATACAGCTTGTAACAGCCCCAAAATTGGGTTATGAATTTGTGTGATGTTATTCTCTATTGGCACTCATTTTCAAAATTTTCTCCTGAGTTTGCTGGATGACCCTGAGAAAATTGTCATTTCCAACCTTTCAAAATCCTGCTCATGTCTTTTTCAGTGGGCAAGACCTCATTTGCATCAGCTCAATTCCTCTTAAACCCTAATTCCAAATTTTTGGAATTTGGATATGCCCTTGTGATTACAAAGGAGCCACCATTTTCCTTGTTCTTTGATCCTCCCAATTGATCCCAGAGATCATCCTATCTTTCTTAACCTTGGATATGCAAAAATATTGCTAAGTCCAATGCAATATTTTTGAATTATGATTTATTCCTTTTCTTGCCTTTCTGGGGAATAAAATCCAAAGGCATATCTAGCCATCTCCTAAATTCATGAGAATTGGTGGAGTTTATGCTTATGCCTAATCCAAGCTCTGGCAAGTATATTGGCCATAATTAAATAAGGAAAAATGCCTTTTCCTATTTAATGCCAATATTGCATTTCTGCCAATTTCCAAAGGAACTACTATTTTTATAGCAGAGAAAATTCCCACATAAATTTTGGAGCTTGTCCTTGCTATATAATCACTAGTTCCATCCTAATATCATGATTCCACAGTTCAAAATTTGGCACATGATCCAATGCAAGTTTCTGCCTTCTCTGAAATTTTGCAAAGGAAGTGCTTTATTGCTAAGTCCAATTGAGCTGCAATTTGGCAGGGTGTTTAACAATGTTAACTAACCCATGGATACCAAAGATGAGCTCAATCCATTCAGCCTAGCTCCCTGTGCAATTTTTCAAAGTTTCTGACCAGAACACAAGTTTGTGAAGGAAGTACCTTCATAGTGTTTCCAAATGGGATGAAACTTTTCCATCCTCTCAAGTATCTCAAATAATTATCCTCCACCCAAATTCAGTTCATTTCATTGAACTATGTGAGCACAGGAGCAATTCTTGTTTTCTGTCCAAATTTTCAGTTTGTGAAGCAAGTGTATTTTATCTTGCTCCATTATGGCTGATAATGTTTCCAGGCCTTCTCCTACTCATATAACCTATATCCACAAGATTGTGGCTCATTTCACTTGACCAATTGCCCTGAGCATTTTTCTGAAGTTTTTGGACAAAAATGATAGCTGTGAAGGAAGTACCATTTTGGTGAGTCCATTTGGTATGTACTTTTTACAGCATCATGGTATGTTCAAATCATCAGGCTTTGCCAAGTTATAGCCCAATCCATCACTCCTAGTGAGTGTTTCATCATGATTAAGTTTCTGGGTCAGTTTTGGTGGTTGTACAGCAACTATGGTAAATAGTTGTCCATTTTACCTCAAAACTCCCAGGACCGTAGTCCTTTCTACCCCAAGCCTCCCGGACATCAAGTTTACCATTTACCCTCTCTAGTTTAATCTCTAGGATGTTGCCAAGTTTGCAACAGCAAATTGTGGAGCTTGTTTCACTCATCTCCATTTGTCTCTGCCCGATCTTTCACCATGGTAACACTCCAAGCTAGAAGGACTACGCGGTAGACATGAACTTACATCAGTAAAAACCCCAGAGCGCGCCATGCCAGTGGTGACTACGTGGGCAGCCAGCCAAAACGGTGGTCTAGCCACTGTTCGCGTCGGCATCGCTGCTCCGACCGGCTCTGGCCTCGCCATTAATGCCCAACAGCTCCCCCTCAACATCGTCTTCCCTCTGGACCTCTAGCCCCCTTCGTTTTCTTCTCCGGCGAGCCGTGCCAATGCTCGAACAGTCCGTGCCCGTGAGCTCGTCCTCTTCCTTGCCGGTGTTCGCTTCCTCCTCTTGTCCTCGAGCCTTGCTCGTCTCCCTGAGCCTCTGCTGCTCGTCTTGATCCTCCCCGTCGCCTTCCCGCCGCTTCTCGTGGGCCTTGGTCGCGCCTGCCGACACTGCGCCGTCGCCGACACGCGGACACGTCGCCCGCCGCGTGCCACCTCCTCCCCTCCTTTGCCCGGCTATAAATAGCCCGCCCTCGAGCCTCTGGAGATCATCAGCAGCCTCTTCCCACCTCTCTACGCCTCCCCAACCCCTCCTCTCGTCCCCGGAGTCGCTCCTCGACCTCCACTGTCGCCATAGCCGCCGCCTCGGGTCTCGCCTGATTCCGGTGCTCCCGAGCTCTCCTCGCCGTTCCTCCACCACCACTGCAACCTATAGATCCCACCAAGTCTCCCCGTAGCCTCGGCCCTTTCTCTCCCTACCAGAGCACCTTGCTCCACCGGTGACCGAAACTCCTCTCCGCCGCGGGCCTTGCTGCTCTCTCTGCAGCGCCTCTCACTGTCAACGGAGACCACCTCTGGATGCGCCTCCCTCCCCTGGTCATCTGGGTAGGTCGCACGACCCCCGTCGTGGCCGGAATCACTGGCAGTCGCCGTCGGGGTGTCCTCCTCCCTCGGCCAGCCGCGTGCCCGAGCGTGAGGAAGAAGAAGCCAGGCCAGGCGGGCCCCCTTCCCGCACGGCCCCACCTGTCGGCGACCGTAGGGCGTGGCCCCGCTTGCCACGTCGGATAAGTGGCGGCGCCCCCGCCGCGACGCCGCTTTCCCCGCGCGAAAGCGCATTTCTGGAAAGTGCGCTTTCAATCTCAGAAAGCGCATTTTTCCTCTCCTTCTGCCGGGAATACGTTTCCCTCTCTGGAAAACGTATTTTCAGAAAAGACACGTTCTGTTTAAACTACCAGGGACCTGTTTGTAGAAGTATTTTTACAAACTAGTCCCTGAGCTTTAAACGTCCGTATCTTTTTACCCGTAACTCCGAATAAGGTGATTCCAGCGCTCACGTCTTCGTTTCGTCGAGCCCGTTCCGTTGATATCATTTCCATAATATTTTCACACAGTGAAAATGACCTTTTTTCCCTTTCTCGTAAACAGCCCCCTCAGAGAGAGAACTGTTTCCGGCAAATCTTTCCGCGATCGTTTCGCACTTTTTCTTAGAGTATTCCTCGACCCACAAGCAAGCCAACCTCTTATCATGAGCCCCGAACTTGCATGTTGACTTTGCTTGCACCTTGTGTGTGTGTAGTTGCAGTTGTTTTATATTGTTTTCATCGGCAGTTATTTCTTTATGCCTATCTTGCATGCTTGTGTTTCATGATACCTTTGCCATGTTAATTAGAATGTTATTCTTAATAATGCCATGCCACTACTCTACTTTATTTGCATGTCATCGTTATAAACTGTTATGAGGATTGTAATGCACTGTTGATATACTATTCTCGTGTCCTTTACGTTATAGTTGTGCACTTGAGGAGTTCAATATTTTGTTCGTGCATTTGTATGCGGCATGTTGCACTCATGTTAAATATGTTCATGATGATGGAGAAGGAAATAAAATGACTTAATAATAACAAACCTCCTCTGTCATCGATGGGATCGAGTCACAGTGCTGCCAAACCGAACTTTTTTAGTGCAACCACATTTGCCTTTTTGGGAAGGCCTTAATGCGATCTATTGTCGTGCCTCTCGTCGGTGCCTCCAACTAGGGAAGGTTATGGGCGTGCTTACCCTTATCAGGTAAGCGGACATAACCTTGTGTGCTCGGTTTTGAGATTTTTGGTACCAGTCCCCGAGTGGGAGTGTCCCCGAGTGGGAGTTGACCACGATGGTGGTCGGGGTGTTTTTGGTAGACACGGGGCCACCCACGACCAGCCCGTTGGGGATTGGGTCGGAGTGGCCGGGAGAGCGTCATGGCAGTAGGTTGGTTTCGTCAGAATGCCGTTGGTCCACCCAAATGGGATGACGAGGCCATGGGTTCCGTGGTGTGGGTACAGTGTGCTACCTCTGCAGAGTGTATAAAGTCTATCGATAGCAACAGTTCATAGTAGGTCCCACTATCAGGTCTTGGTCGAAATGGAGGACAAACCGAAATAATTAAGTTGGTAAATAAATATGTGATAACAAGAATATGGTAACTTGAACTATGAGATAGTCGTGAGGAGTCACGACGATATTTTGATGATGAGATAAGTGGTTGTGATCGCCGTAAGGATCACGAGTTGTTCTTGAGAAAGACCACTTTGGTGGTGTGTTTGTGATCCAGAGATGATCACAGTTGATAAGAGAGTCCGAGGGACTCGGTGCACAAGTTTGGTTGCATTGCTGGAATAATATATCATTATTTGCATTTAAAGAACCATGATAGAACAGAAGATGATTGCATAATGTTAACATGATATGTCTGCATTGGATATTATTGGTAGTTTATTTTCAGCATAGTTTCTTGATGCCATGCTATGCTTTGATTGACATGTTAAGTTATGCCATGATTGAGATAAAATTCTATGTTTTGCTATTACAATGTTATAATCATGTTCTGATATGCCATGTCATTGCCATGTTAGTAGATGTTATGATTTGGTTCATGCTTAGTTGAATTTTTATCATGCCATGTTTAGTAATTGATATGAGATAGGTTGTTGCATGCGCTTGGTTCTTGCTTTGTCTTCTGCTTGTTTGGATGCTATGTATTTGGTTGTCTTGCAAGTACATTCAATGTACTGACCCGGCGTGTCATGCCAGTTTTGTAGGTCGTACCCGAACTGTTCGCTTGATCCGTCGTGCTAGGTCGTAACCTTGCCAGTCCTGTGAGTTGTGGAGCCCAGCCAGAGTTGTTATGCTGCCTAACCAAGACTTCCGCCGCCATTTTTATCAGACTTCCGCTGTCATTTAATAGCCTTAGGGCTATGCCAGATAATTGTATTCATCAATGATGTAATCTCATATACATGTATTTGATGAATATTTTTGTACCTGGAATGCTGTATTATGGACCTGTCGTGCGTCAGGTGTTATCGTGGGCTGGCGTGCGAAGGCCCCCTGCTCCATGCGGATCGGGGTGCCACAGTTCTTCTCTTTCTCCCACTCACATATTTGTTTGGATTGATGGATAGGCCAAGTACTTCTACCAACCCACTTTTCATCGAGCAAGACGACGACATGTCCTCCTACGTCACAAGGAGCCACCTCTTTGGCGCACAACGAGCATTGCATCAAGAGCAACATGCAATGAGCGACTGCATTGACCATCTCGCCACCGACTTGCGACTCTCCAAGCAACGTACAAGAGACTACTTCGACAACAAGCTCGACGAACAAAAGCAAGAGAGCAACGCGAGAATGGCCGAGATTCGCACCTTGTTGGTCAACCGCTCTTCTTCCACTTCGTCCTACTCAAGACGGAGCGGCTCAAGTCGACACTCCAACGACAGCATCTCCGGCTCAAGTACTCCGACATCGAACACTCTTCGTCGTGCCGCGCGTCAAGATCGTCAAGCCAACCGCAATCCTCTACACGACAACGACTCTCAAGAGCAAGCTCAGGCGCAAGAACATCGACACCATCAAAACCAAGCTACTTTCACACAAGCACAAGAACGGCAACGTCTACGCCAACAACAAGAGGAAGAGCGAGCGCGCCAACACCAAGATGCACAAGATGCCGAGGCACAATGCCAAGAACAACAACTATGTGAAGCTCAAGCACTTGAGGCGCGACGTGCCCTCCGAGATTCAAGTTGAGCCGTAGCCACGCGCAACCGACAAGCTCGTGAGCAACAAGAAGCGCTTCGCGATGAAGTTCAAGAGAGGATGTATCAATCAAGAGTGCATCGTCAAGTTACTCTAGCTCCTCCACAAGCTCGACAAGAACCTCAAGTTCACCAAGAACATGAAGACAATGGAAATCCTCCACAACAAGAGCAAGTTGAGGGAGACAATCCTCCTCGTCAAGGACGTCATCACCCTCGACCCCAACACAATGAAGAGCAACGTTACGGCAAGTTAAAGTTCACCATGCCCAAGTTCTCCGTAAGCAATGATCCTAAAGAGTACCTTTCATGGGCATTGAAGGTTGACAAAATCTTCCGCTTGCACAACTATGAGGAAGAGAAGAAGGTCGCGATGGCATCCCTTGAGTTCCAAGACTACGTCCTCATTTGGTGGGAACAAGTCATCGAGCGCCATGATGCAAGAGGTGAACAACCCATCATTACTTGGGCGCAAATGAAGGATGTCATGAGAGCATGTTTCGTGCCAACATACTACAACCGCGACCTCTTCAAGAAACTCCAACTCCTCAAACAAGGAACCAAGAGTGTTGAAGAATACTACAAGGAAATGGAGATTGCCATGATACGAGCCAATGTAACGGAAGATGATGAGCAAACTATGGCACGTTTCTTGAATGGACTCAATCATCCTATCAAGAAGATCACCGACTTCCAACCATACTCGAACCTCATCGAGCTAGTGCATCAAGCTACCAAGGCGGAACGTCAAGTGCAAGATGACTTCAAATATGCCAAGTTCTCATCCAAGTCCTATGGTTTCTCCAACTCTCAAGCTTCAACGACTCCAACACCTTCTACCTCAACCAAGCCACCTACAAGCAATGGCAACAAGTCAAGTTACAAGAAAACTTTGACAACCTCAAGTCGTCTTCCTACTACAAGCAACTTCAAGCCGATAGCTTCATCATCATCTACCCCAACCGATGAGACCGTCAAGACAAGTTCCTTCAAATGCTTCACATGCGGCGGCCGAGGCCACAAGTCCTTCGAATGTACAAACAAGCGCACCATGATCTTCAACGACAATGGTACATATGACTCCATGAGTGAAGGCAAAATGGAAGCCCTTGCGCAAGTTGCCATGCACTGACAAGTAAACGAAGATGAAGATGATCAAGTCTTTTGTGACGAATATTCGAGCCCCACTCTTGTTGTCTCTAAGGTCTTGACACTTCAACATCAACAAGACGAAGACCAAAGATGCCATATCTTCCACACCAAGGACGGCATCAATGGAAGGTCCGTCAAGGTCATCATCGATGAGGGAGTTGCCATAACTTGGCTAGTGAAGAACTTTGCTCCAAGCTCCAATTGGTCAAGATGAAGCACCTGCATCCTTACAAAGTTCAATGGCTAAGCGACTCCGGCACTATACGAGTCGAGCATACGGTCAAAGTTTCCTTCAAGATCGGAGCTTATGAAGACACTTTGGAGTGTGATGTCGTTCCGATGTCCGTTTGCCACCTCCTTCTTGGACGACCATGGCAATTTGACCGAGGCGTCATCCACAACGGGCGTATAAACCACTATAGCTTCAAGATGAAAGGAAAGGAGTATGTGCTACGACCTATGTCTCCAAGCCAAGTGATCGCCGACAAGCAAGCCACCCATCATGGAGAGAATAGTGAGAGAGCGAACCACCAAAAGGAGACTAAGCGCCCCAAGCCCAAATTGAGTGCCTCCACGATGAGTGACAAGAAAAATCTAGTCCTATTTGCCACCAAAAGTGAGATGAGAGAAGTGTGTGAGAACCCATCAAGTGTCATGCACTATGTCCTTTTGTGCAAGGATGAGGCACCAAAAGCTAACACCTCTCACAATCTACCTTTAGTGTTATCTTCTCTATTGCAGGAATTCCAAGACGTTTTCCCCGACGAGTTACCTCCGGGTCTACCTCCACTATGAACACCGAATCGACCTCATCCCCGGAGCACCCCTTCCGAACAGGGCTCCCTACCGCGTCAACCCCGGGGAAACTAAGGAGATCCAACGGCAAGTAACTCATCGACAATGGCCATGTTCGAGAAAGTTTGAGCCCTTGTGCCGTAACGGTAATCCTTGTTCCCAAGAAAGATGGTACATTTCGCATGTGTTCCGATTGTCGTCCTATCAATGCTATTACCGTGCGTTATCGTTACCCTATTCCACACTTAGATGATATGCTAGATGAGCTTAGTGGAGCCACCATTTTCTCGAAAATTGATCTTAAAAGTGGCTACTGTCAAATACGCATCCAAGAAGGTGATGAATGGAAAACCGCATTTAAGACAAAATTTAGCTTATATGAATGGCTTGTTATGCCAATGGGTTTATCCAAAGCACCCGGTACCTTCATGCGACTCATGCACTATGTTTTTGGACCCTATATTGGTGTATTTGTTGTTGCCTACTTTGATGACATTCTTGCGTTTAGCAAATCTCTCAAAGATCATGTCACCCATCTATGAACCGTGTTGCAAACTCTTAGAAAATAGAGCCTTTATGCTAATATGGACAAATGCCTTTTTGGTGTTGATAAGCTTCTTTTCTTGGGTTTTGTTGTATCTTCTAAGGGTGTTCATGTTGATGAATCTAAGATCAATGCTATTAAAACTTGGCCCCAACCAACCAACTTGCAACAAGTGCGTAGTTTTCTTGGTTTAGTCGGTTTCTATCATCGATTTGTGAAGGATTTTAGCACCATTGCTTCAACTTTGCATGCTTTGAGTAAGAAAAATGTGCCTTTTGTTTGGGGACCATCCCAAGATACCGCATTTAATGAACTTAAGAATTTGCTTACTCATGCTCCCGTGCTTGCATTACCCAACTTTAACAAACCTTTTGAAGTTCATTGCGATGCTAGCGGTAATGGAATAGGAGGTGTGTTAACGCAAGAGAAGCGCCCCATAACATATTTTAGTGAGAAACTCTTCAGAGCGCAACTCAATTATCCCATCTATGACAAAGAATTATATGCTTTAGTGCGAGTTTTGCGTGAATGGGAACATTATCTTCTACCTCATGAATTTGTATCCACACCAATCATGAAACGCTTAAGTATCTTAAGGGTCAAACTAAGTTGAACAAGCGTCATGATAAATGGAGTGAATTCATTGAGTCATTTCCTTACGTCATCAAGTATATCAAAGGCAAGGAAAATGTTGTGGCAGATGCACTTTCCCGCATATGCATGCTTGTCACTAAACTTGAATTACATGTCATTGGTTTTGAGCACATAAAATACTTGCATGCGCATGATCCTACTTTTGCAATTCCTTATGCCAAGTGTTTGACGCATACATCTTGGGAACGCTATTACATCAAAGATGATTATCTTATGAGAGCTAACAAACTATGTATTCCCGAGTCTTCTCTTCATTTGTTACTTTTGCAAGAATCTCATGGAGGAGGACTCATGGGACACTTTGGACGTGACAAGACATATGCTACGCTCTCCAAGAACTATTTTTGGCCCAAGATGTTCCGCGACGTCTCACGCTTCACCAACCGATGTTCGACATGTCGCAAAGCTAAGTCCAAAGCTCAATCTCATGGTCTTTACATGCCTCTACCAATTCCATACCACCCATGGGAAGATATTAGCATGGATTTTGTGCTTGGTTTGCCTAGAACTAGAAATGGAAAGGATTCCATATTTTTTGTTGTGGACGGATTCTCTAAGACGGCACATTTCATACCATGCAACAAGATAGACGATGCTTCACATGTTGCCAATCTTTTGTAGGGAAATCTTGCGCCTACATGGAGTGCAAAGACGATTGTCACGAACCGCGATGTCAAGTTCTTAAGCTACTTTTGGAAGACCTTATGCGCCAAGCTCGGAATCAAGCTACTATTCTCTTCGGCATACCACCCACAAACCGACTGCCAAACGGAGGTGACGAACCGCACGCTATCGACGCTTCTTCGCGTGTTGATCAAGAAGAACCTCAAGGAATGGGAAGAGTGCCTAGCCATCACCGAGTATGCCTACAACCGCGCAAGACATTCGACTACTGGAAAGTCCCCCTTCGAGGTCGTCTACGGTTTCAACCCATTATCCCCATTGGACATTCTTCCTCTACCATTACAAGAGCGCATCAACATGGACGCGAGTGCCCGAGTGAACTATCTCAAGAAGATGCATGAAGATACAAGGCACACAATCGAGTGCCAAGTACAACGACTTGCGATTAAGCTCAAGTCAACAAGCAACTCATGATATTCAACATTGGTGATCTTGTGTGGCTACACCTTCGCGAGGAACGCTTCCTGAACGAACGCAAGTCCAAACTTCTACCACGACCCGATGGACCCTTCAAGGTGCTAGCATGCTACAACAACAATGCTTACAAGATCGACCTCCCGCGCGACAAGTACAACGTGAGCGACGTCTTCAACGTTAAGGATCTCTCGCCCTACCATGGTGATGAAGATTACAATCCGAGGTCGGATCTTCCCAAGGGAGGGGAGATGATGCGGAGCATCCCAAGGTCATCCCCATGGACCTACCTATGTCTCCCACGACACCACTTGGACCAATGACAAGAGCCCGAGCAAAGGTTATCGAAGATAAGGTGAACTCGCTCCTTTCCGAACTACCACTTTCTATACATGAGACATGGCTACTACCTCAAGCAGAAACACTATGTGTGATCAGGTATTGGAGGAAGGCCACGAAGCAGCTACACCCAACGGACAAGACGGCGAGGACACCAAGTGCGAGGGACAAGAAGATGAGCTGCCACGAAAGCTATAGCCACCGAATGACCGGTCGGGACTGGACGTCGTTCACCTGAAGCCCAACCTGCCCAGGTCCCAGCCAACGCAAGCTACATCGAGCGGACGTCCGGCCAGGACCGGACAACCGACCACACCTCCTAGCAAGCGGACGACTGACCAGGACCGGACATCCGGCGCCCCCACACCCGAGCCAAAATTAGCAGAAGTCCGAAGCCACCGGACGTCCGGCATCACCTTCATAGAACGGAAATTGCGGAAGTCCGGCGACCACCGGACGTCCGGAAGCCCACGAGCCACCGGACGACCAGTCCCCAGCGGACGTCCGGTACCTGTCTGCGCACAGTTACGGGCCCGAGGCCCATGTACCCCTTCACTTCATCCCCATTTGCACTAAGACTATAAATAGACCTCCTCCTAGTTAGGGTAGCGTTGTGATAGTTTGTATGTGAGATATAGCCTCGCTCATCCATCCAGATCTACTCCACCGCGAGGGACCGACACCTCTTCGTAGAAGATCCACTTGGATTCAAGACCCCTTTCGGGAAGGCCTCAAGACCTCCTCACGGAGAAGATCTGGCGCCCCCACACCCGTGTGATCTCTATGTGTACTTGGATCTAGCATATGTGTGACCTAATATCGTTGGTTTGAGTGTTTCTCTTGTGTTTCCCTTCGTGATTTCCCCTTGTGTTCTTCGTGTTCATCATGGGATCCGCTCCTTTTGTGAAAGATCGGCCGTATAGGGTTCCACCCTACATCACAAGATTCATCGGACCAAGGGCCACGACCTTCAAGAGTCTTATCAGGTTGAGCAGCTCATCAAGAAGCAGAGAGCAGAGTATGAGAAGCGTGACAAGGAAAAGGGTCAGAATATCGCTGGAGGTAAGGGCTGAGGCGGTGAAGTAAATCGCCCCGACAAACCCCTCTGGAACAAAGGAAAACCCGCCAGGGATCAAGAGAAGGAAGCCTGTGATGATGAGAGTGATGGAGGGGATGAAGAGGAAACCAATGAGCAAGAGTTTCGGAAGGCCACTGACACCCTGTTCATTGACGGGGGTGCTTCCCTGCACAACTCTCACTGCCAACTCAAACGGTTGGCGCATGAGGTCAGTGCCATGGAACCAGCACCAGAGGCCCTGAAACCACTCAAATGGTCACGCGCGCCCATCATTTTTGACGAGGAGGATCATCCTGACCGTACCACCGCGGTAGGGTGTCTGCCGTTGTTGGTCTCTCCACCAAATCGCAACCTCAAGGTCACAAAGATGTTGCTGGACGGTGGGGCCGGGTTGAATCTGATTTCCCCAAAGGTTATCAGCAAACTTAAGGTAGCAGAGGATGAGTTGAAGGTCACCGACACGTTTCAAGGAATTAATCCCGGTAGGAGTCGTCCTAAGGGAAAGATCACATTGCCTGTGACGTTTGGGGGAGAGCTGAACTACCGGACTGAGAAGATTGTGTTTGATGTGGTCGACCTCCCCTTGCCATACAATGGGATCCTTGGACGCCCAGCCCTGGCTAAATTCATGGCGGCATCTCACTATGCCTACAACACCTTGAAGATGCCTGGGCCAGTTGGAGTCATTTCCATCCCATCAGATGAGAAAGTTGCAATCATTGGCATGGACAGGATGTACCTGGATGCATTCGTGGCAGAGGCAGTGGCAGGAGCAGTTCCCACCAAGGATAAAAGAGGAAAGAGGAAGGATAGCAAGGACACCGGCAAGGAATCTGGGAAGCGTACCTCTCTGGAGAGCGCTACGCCTGTTGATGACTTGCCGGAGAGTTCCAACAGCTAAAGATCCAAGGTTGCTGCACCACAAGTGAAGAAGGTCCCGGCAGGGCTGGCTGGCATTGATGGTACTTTCACCATCAGCACCACCCTTGATGACAAATAGGAAAGCACGCTCGTTGCCTTCCTGCGGGCGAATATCGATGTGTTTGCCTGGCAACCATCTAATATCCCCGGTGTACCCCGGGAGGTAATTGAGCACTACCTTGTTGTCTGCCCACACGCCCGACCTGTCAAGCAAAAAGTCCAGATGCAGGCCTTGGAGAGGCAGCAGTTATTGCAGAGGAGATCAAGAAGCTTGAACTAGTTGGTTTGGTCAGAGGAGTACTACATCCAACGTGGTTAGCGAATCCAGTGGTTGTTCGGAAGGCTAATGGAAAATGGAGGCTTTGCATAGATTTCACATATCTCAACAAGGCTTGCCCGAAGGACCCATTTCCCTTGCCGCGCATCGATCAGATTGTGGATTCCAATTTGGGTTGCGATTTGCTTTCCTTTCTGGACGCTTATTCTGGGTATCACCAAATCTTCATGTCCAAGGAAGATGAAGAGAAGACATTGTTCATCACCCCATGTGGTACGTACTGTTTTATCCGCATGCCATTCGGATTAAAGAGTGCCGGGTCTACTTTTGCAAGGGCAGTCCAGATTGGTTTTGAGCCACAGCTGCACAGAAATATTGAAGCTTACATGGATGATATTGTGGTCAAGACAAAGGACATAGCAACCCGTATCTAGGATTTGGAGGAGACGTTTGCCAATCTGCGCAAGATCAACTTGAAGCTCAACCCGGAGAAGTGTGTATTTGGTGTCCCCTCCGGCAAGCTACTTGGGTTCTTGGTGTCCCATCGGGGGATCGAAGCCAACCCCGACAAGATTAAAGCTATTCAGCAGATCCTAGCACCAAGGACAGTAAAGGATGTGAGGCGTTTGACAGGGTGCTTTGCCGCGCTAAGCAAATTTATCTCCAAGTCTACCGAGCGCGCCCTGCCGTTCTTCAAAATCTTGAAGAAGGCAGGGCCCATGAAGTGGACCCTAGAGGCAAATGCAACTTTGCAAGAGTTGAAAGCCTACCTATCCTCAGTTCCCACCTTGGTCGCTCCCAAACCTCAAGAACCGTTGTTGTTATACCTGGCGGCAACCAACCAAGTGGTTAGTGCAGCCTTGGTGGTGCAACAAGAAGTGGACGAACCAGAGAGTGAGCAAGGACCGACAGAGTCAGATAAGGATCAGGACAGAGTTGTGCACAGTAGCGAGAGCAACCCCAGGGACACAACAAGGAAGAAAGTGGTGCAGCGCCCAGTGTACTTTGTCAGCTCCCTACTACAGGGGGCTAGATCGAGGTACTCAGGCGTGCAAAAGTTGATCTTTGGCATCATCATGGCCTCAAGGAAACTGCGCCATTACTTCCAAGACCATGAGATCACGGTTGTCACTCGTTTCCCGTTGCAAAGGATACTCCGAAACCCTGAGGCTACCGGCAAAATAGTGGAGTGGGTTTTGGAGTTATCCAGTTTTGGTCTGAAGTTTGAGAGCACATCAACAATCTAGAGCAGGGCATTGGCAGAGTTTATTGCAGAATGGACGCAGACCCCTGACAAGGAAGTGCCAGAAATAGTTATCCCCGGCAAGGAGGCGCCCCAAGAATGGATTATGTATTTTGATGGTGCCTTTTCCCTACAAGGTGCAGGGGCTGGCGTGCTTCTCGTCACTCCCTTTGGGGAACACTTGAAGTACGTCATCCAGATGCATTTTGCCCGGGAAGAGGCAACCAACAATACAACAGAGTATTAAGGGCTTCTTGGCGGGCTCAGGATTGCCGCAGAATTGGGAATTAAGAAGCTGATCATTCAAGGAGACTCACAGCTTGTGGTGAGACAAGTCAACAAGGATTACCAAAGTCAATTGATGGAGGCATACGTTGAGGAAGTGAGAAGATTGGAGGAGCACTTTGACGGGCTGCAAACAGAGCACGTACATCGTGCAGAAAACAGCATAGCTCATCACCTGTCAAAGTGTGCTGCGCAGAAGCTTCCTGTGGAACCAAGAACTTTTGTTCTCCATCTTACTCAGCCCTCCGTATCCCTAGTGACAATGGCCCGGAAAAGGAGAAAGATGGACTCCGGTAAGCCTCTCCCAGTAGAGTCGTCCGCTCCTGGTAGGGACCTTGCCGGAAACAACTCCTCACAGCTTGCCGGACCGCACCCTCCCGCCGGACCCATGGTCCCCGCGAATAAGGAATGTGCCCCCACAGTTGAGGAGGTGCCGCTAGTGCTCGTTGCCAAGCCCCAGGCTCCAACTTGAGAAAGGCACATAGTCCACTTTCTCCAAACCGGAGAACTCCCCAATGACCAAGATGAGGCTGAAAGAGAGGGCCAGTATGTATCAGTTTGTCGATGACACTCTGGACAGAAGGAGGCCCAATGGTGTGAAATTGAAGTGCATCTGTCGGGAAGAGGGAAAGGAACTGTTGGCTGAGATACACAAAGGCATATGCGGCTCCCACATTGGATAAAGGGTGTTGGTTGGGAAAGCATTCCGGCAAGGATTCTATTGGCCCACAACCCTCCAAGATGCGGTTGAGCAAGTCACCAAGTGTGAAGCCTGCCATTTCCATTCCAAGAAAATCCACCTGCCTGCCCAAGCTCTTCAGACAATCCCTTTATCATGGCCATTTTCGGTCTGGGGGCTCGATATCCTCGGCCCTTTCCCCTGAGCAATCGGGGGCTTTGAATTCTTGTTCGTTGCTATTGATAAGATTACAAAGTGCCCGGAAGTTGCTGCCGTGAGAACGGTGACTGCTCAGTCAGCTATCAAGTTCTTGAAAGAACTGGTGTGTCATTTTGGAGTCCCGGCATGGATCATTACCGGCAACGGCACCCAGTTCATGAGCCGCGCCTTCATGTAATATGTTCATGCCCTCAGAAGCAAAATCTCATTTGCCTCTATCGCGCATCCCAGAAGCAATGGGCAAGCTGAGAGGGCGAACGCTGAAGTGCTGCGAGGACTCAAGACAAGAACCTTTGATACGCTGCAGATGCACGGCAGGCGGTGGATCGATGAGCTGCCGGTAGTCCTTTGGGCCCTCAGAATGACACCAAACCAAGCTACCGGGCAGACTCCATTCTCCCTGGTCTATGGGGCAGAAGCAATTATCCCCACAAAACTCATTTACGGGTCACCTCGAGTGCTTGCCTACGATGAAGTAGCGCAAGATCAACACCGGCGTGACGACACTGTGCTACTCGAGGCGAGCCTTCTCCGGGCTGCTACGCGTGCTGCATGCTATCAGCAAGCCTTGCGCCACTATCATAGCCGCAGGGTTCATGCCCGGTGTTTTGAGGAAGGCGACCTTGTCCTTAGGCGCGTTCAGTCTGCCAAGGGTACAAACAAGTTGACGCCGAAGTGGGAAGGCCCTTACCGGGTAGTACAAGTCACCGGACCTGGCGCAGTCCGTCTGGAGACCGGAGATGGCATTCAATTGCAAAACTCATGGAATATTGAGCATCTCCGCAAGTTCCACCCGTAAGGCGCACCTGTCGGGCCCTGCCCGATAGCCACCCTTTTGTACAGGCTTGCCTCAGTTGCATGTAACCCCTTGTATAAAGCTAGGCGATGACCCAGAGCAACAGAGAAATAAACGAAGAGCTGGGGGGCCTCCGACCGAGTTGCATGCATGCATGAGCATTTCAATAGCATTTTGCATAAGCATATAGATAGGATCGAATCCTGCATCATTCTCATCTTCACAAAGCTATAGGTTCCTGCCGTGAACTTGGTTTCCGCAAGAAGATGAGGAGATGAGCCAGCGCTGTGATCTCCGGCAAGCCAAACATATAAGTTCTACCTCTTGTCCATAAGTGTTCTGTAAGCTAATACTTGTGCATGAGAAAACCTCGCCACTCTTCGAAACTTAGGTGCTCCCATCCCTAGCTCGAACGTTGCTTCTGCCAGGATGGTCGTAGTGGCCTTTGGTGAAAAGAAGTTGGCGGGGGGCTGGTCCCTCTATTTCTCGCCCGGTAGGCTCAGTTCCCCGACAACGAAATAAAAGGTACCGGCAGGATAGCCTGCCAGCGAAAACTCGTTTATTTAAAACAGAGAGGCATTTCACCTCTGCATGGACACATCCATGCATGAGTTCCCGGCAAGGTTTATCTTTTTCATTAATATGCTAATCTTACAAGTGCAAGCCTTACAGAACACAGACATGGACTCGAGAGATTACATTATTTGAACTGAAATTTGGCAAGTGCCTACAAGTATAAGATTGAAAAAAGATAAGTTCCCTGTAATCTCCTCTTTTCGTTTTCCCTCCACCAGGCACTGCGGTGGAAGGAGGAAAAGATGAGAAAAGACACCCAAGCAGGAGCCCATTCCGGTCCCGTTGCGACCCACCTGGCGCGGCCTGACAAGACCGGGAATGGCGAGGCTGCGAAAGAGGAACGCGGGAGCAGAGCGGCGTTCCCCTGGTCGCCACCTCCAGGACCAGTAAGAAGCCCCGGCTTGAGCCCAGTGGAGTCATCCACCAAAGCTCATCTGGAAGACTGTTGGAGGGGAGGCAAAGGCACCAAGGGAACATCCCTCCCCGGTTATGACCCAAGGAGGCCGGTGATGATGGTGCCGGGGAGGGAGGGGAAGAGCGGAAAGACGAGGCGGCAGGTCGCCGATCGGAGGTGAAGGCATCCGCGCCATCGTACTCCGACCTGACCCCCCACCACCTGCCTTCTCTGCCTTCCCTCATTTTCTCTCCATCACCATCACTCTCGGGGAGCGCCGGGACTCCAGCCCGGCACCTTTTCCGGTGAGGCCGCGAGCTACCAAAACGGTCAGGGGCTCGATGCGCGCCGCTCCTTGCCTCGGCGGGCAGGAAGGCGCACCTCTTGTCGACATCGGCCCCACGACCTCCGAATGGGGCAGTGCTGGGTTTGCCAACGATCCCCAGCCCCGCCTCCCGGGCACACCCCGAAGACGCCCAGGACCCAATTGGCAGGCCCACAAACGGCGGTAGCACGGAGCCGGACACCGCGCTACACAACGGGTAGCCGACCATGGCGGAAGAAGCAAGCAATTCCCCACAACGGGGAAGCTTGATATCTCCTGCGCCACGAGCGACTCGTCCACGGCGCACTCTTCGAACGTGGACCAGGTTCACTCCCCGAGTACCAACACAAACATTCGATAACTCTAAACACAAGCTGGAGCTCGGGGCTTGGCCCCAGGCTCTCTTCTCCCATGACTGCCGGAAGGCAGAAGAGATGGAAGAAAAGATACGAATGTGGATGGCTCAGCTCTCCCCTCACTCATCCTTTTATAGGCAGGCCGAGGAGGGGAGCCGCTCAATCAACGAGCGACCATCGTCTGTCGGTGTCAAAACCGGCGGATCTCGGGTAGGGGGTCCCGAACTGTGCGTCTGAGGTCGATGGTAACAGGAGACAGGGGACACAATGTTTACCCAGGTTCGGGCCCTCTCTATGGAGGTAATACCCTACTTCCTTCTTGATTGATCTTGATGAATATGAGTATTACAGGAGTTGATCTACCACCAGATCGTAATGGCTAAAACCCTAGAAGTCTAGCCTATATGACTATATATCTTTCCGGACTAAGCCCTCCGGTTTATATAGACACCAGAGGGGACTAGGGTTGTACAAAGTCAGTTACAGAGAAAGGAATCTTCATATTTGGTCGCCAAGCTTGCCTTCCACGCCAAGGAGAGTCCCATCTAGATACGGGAGAGAGTCTTCGGTCTTGTATCTTCACAGCCCAACAGTCCGGCCCATGGCTAACAGGCCGGACGCCTGAGGACCCCTTAGTCAAGGACTCCCTCAATAGCCCCTGAACCAGGCTTCAATGACGAAGTGTCCGGTGCGCAGACTGTCTTCGGCATTGCAAGGCGGGTTCCCCTTTCCAAATACTTCAAGATAGTCTTCGGATGCAACGAACGTGTCCAGATCTGCAACACAAATAGCACACACACAGCCATAGAGAGTATAATATTTCACGAGTCCCATCCGCTGACAACTTTTCACAAGATGACATCACGTCTGCTCGGTCATTATTTCGAACCGTTTTTGTCTGCCGTTCCGCGTTCAAGATGTGGTTTCTATTGGCACGTCTTGTGAAAGCAGAGATCATGTCCCCTTATTGCGGGATTCTCATCAATACGGGCGTGGGTAATCCAACCGTGCCGTTTGCACAACCCTTGGGAATAGGCGAGTTTTAAGGCGAGTGGGGAGGCGTTCAATATTCATTGCCTTTATAAGGGGATAAGGATTCCCTTTCTTCACCCATGCCTTCTTTCTTCCTCTGCCCTTCCATCTCGAGCTCCAGTGCCCAAGTTCTCATCTCTTCCACCTCGAGCAAGAACTCGACCATGTCCGGATCTGGAGGGCAAGGCAAGTGGATGGCCTCCTCCGTTAAGGAGAAGGACATCGCCAAGCTTCGAGAGGCCGGGTATCTGGCAAAAAGATCGCCCACCGGCTTCCGGCCAAGGGGCAAGTCATCCCTACACCGAAGCCCAACGACAGGGTGGTCTTCCTCCCTCATTTCATCCGCGGGCTAGGGTTTCCTCTCCACCCTTTCGTCCGTGGACTTATGTTCTATTACGGGCTAGATTTCCATGATCTAGCCCCGAACTCTTTCCTCAACATCTCGGCATTCATTGTCGTGTGTGAGGCCTTCCTCCGCATCCAACCCCACTTCGGATTATGGCTCAAGATCTTCAATGTGAAGCCGAAGGTGGTGGACGGCCAACACGCGGAGCGCGGAGGGGCCATGGTGAGCAAGATGCCCAACGTCACATGGCCCAAAGGCATGTTTGTGGAGACTGTCAAGGAGTGGAAGAAGTTGTGGTTCTATATCACGGAGCCTCGCGACGCCACCTGGGCCGCAGCTCCCGAGTTTAAATCTGGAGCTCCAATGCGGCTCACCTCCTAGATAGAGAAGGGCCCAAATTAGTCTTCGTCGGACGAGCTGACAGCGCTACAAACGCGCATCCAAAGCATGGTGGATAAAAACATCAAGCTCGTCGACGTAATCCAGGTGATGCTAGTTCGCCAGATCCTCCCCTGCCAAAGCCGAAGCTCCCCTTTATGGGAATTCGATCCGGAGAAGCACCAAACCTTGGTGAGGCTCTTCGGGAAGATGCCTGGAAGTTGCTCTTCAAGGGCGACGAGAAGCCGCCGGCCATAGACTCGGACCGCGGGCACGATCTCGCCCATCCCGCCAATGCGCTAAGTCCTTCACGTCTCAAGGCGTACCCTCTACTTGCTTGTTCAAGGAGGGTACCTAAACTTTACTAATTTATTCTTTCAGGTATGGATAGAGAAAGCGGAGCGGATTCGGTGTCCGGCTCCATTGCCTGAAGAACCAATCATCCCGCTCCTGGCGAAGATGCTGGTCCCAGCGCCCTACAAGGCGCCGGAGAAGAAGGCCAAGGGGGCCAAAGGTGGCCCTCGCCGCAAGGGCGCTTCAGACGTGACGTCCGAAGACAAGACTCACTCCTCTGCCGCCGAAGATGACGAGGAGGAGGAGGAGGAGGAAAGCAACTCTCCCCCTGATGGGGGAGGAAGAAGAGGGTGGCGTCCACAAATTTGGAGGCGGAGGCGCCCAAGAAGGGGAAAGGCCCCCTTGCGGATAACTTCGCATGGGATGTCGACAGCAGCCCAGAGCGGAGACCCCGAAACAAGCCCTTGGCCGCATCGTAAGTACTAGCAACCCGTATACATCAATGTATCCGAGCTATCTGTTTCATGGTATTAATATGTTAAATTATGCTATTACAGTCCGGCCCACGACAGCTCCCAGCGATCCTCATCAGGAGGTTCGCTAGATTCAAAGGCGATGGCCAGCGAGTCACCGTCGGCCGCTCACTCTCCCCTGGCCAAGGGTGACAACGAGGTGCTGTCCCAAAGGACTTTCCCAGGCCAGGGGAGGTTCAGGTGGCCGTCAGGGCGGCGCCAGAGGGTGAAACCTCGGCCGCCGGACACATGGGGGAACAAATCCCCATGGAGACTGGCGATGGGGGCCAGGTTCAGTTCAGCCCCCAACCGAATACGGATCCGGAGACCTATAAGGCTCCAGAATCTGGCAAGCAGCCTCCCTCGAAAGAAGGAGGTGTGCCTATCCCGACGGTGACCTCTGTCCAACCAGAGGCACCGGATAATCTGCTGGAAGCGTTACGAGGCGCTTCCATTGTGGAGGAACACCATATCCTTATGGGTACGGTGATTGAGAAGGTTCAGTCCGTCAAGAGTGGACTGACCAAAGCCTGTAGCAGCCTGTTGACAGGTTTTGAGGTAAGTGACACAAAAGAGAAAAGTCCCAATATAGATAGTAGCCCCTGAGACACTGTCCGGTGTTCGGAAAGAAAAGCCGGACAGAGGATCAATTAATTTTCGCAGGAAACTAACTAAATGTGTCTTATATGAATAAGGAGGCGTCGTTGCTGGCCGCGACCTCACACACTGCCGAAGTCTCCTGACTAAAGTAGAGACTGGAGCGGGCCGAGGAGGAGCTCGGCCAGGCGAGGAAGCAGCTAGAAGACGAGCAAGGTATGTAATAACTCGCTATATATTCGGAAAGATTAAATGATGTGTATTGACCATAGTGTCATGATATGTGTAGGAGCGACGACCGAGGTCGAGGCCCTTAAAAAGGCCCTGGCCGAAGCTGAGGAGAAGGCTGCCAAGGAGCAAGCCGCCCGTAAGAAGCTCAAGGCCAGGCTTAACGAGGTCCAGCAAGAGCTCCAGGATGCTGTGAAAAAATGCGAGACCTTGGAGTGCGATGTTTCGGCTCGAGAGACCGAACTCGCCAAGGCTGGCCAAAGCACGGAAGAGGCCCGGGTTGAAACCCAGGGCGCCCTCCAGGAGATCCAGGTGGCCATGAAGATCGCGGCGGGTAAGGAGTTTAGTATGCAAAGCAAGTATGTGAAGAAGAAATATTTCTTACTAACCCGGATTCGGAGTTCTCCAGGGGCGTTTGTGGATCTGCCGCGTAGTGTGTCAGACGCTGCGGAGTTCTTCTAAGCCGAAGAAGGGAGCTCAACGGAGAAGCTGTTCTAGTCGCAATATCTTGCGCCAGAACATCCAGTGCCCTTTAGCGATCAACTAAAACAGCTGGTCGAGCTGCATAGGGTGGCCGAACTGGCCATGAAGGATTTAATAATCCGGTTGTGGCCTGCCGAAGCTATACCCAGCAGCAACTTCGGACTCGTGAAGCGGCTGGTGAATGCCTGCCCTCGGCTGGACGTCGTCAAGCGGTCGGTCTGCATCGAGGGCGTGCGCATGGCCTTCGCCCGTGTCAAGGTATGGTGGGCGAAGATGGACGCCGTCAAGCTGGTGACCGAGGGGCCGCTTGAGGGCAAGGAGCACCGCACGCCCGAGCGGTATTTCGAAGATGTCCTGGAGGGGTCTCGTATTGTGGCGACGTAATGTGCGCAAGACATTATTTTCGAATGAATACATTCATGTTGTCTCTGCCTTTTATGATGAAACAAAGTCATTATGTAATATAATGTTTGTTTAAAAAAATTAGCTCCTGTGCGGCAGTATTTTGTGAAATCTGAGAGTTGGCCAGTCGTCGGCTTCTGCCCCCACATAGGTAGTACGGGGGTGTTCGGGATGTAATCTAAACACTCTTGATCCAATTGTTTGGTCCTTGAAGGAGGTGTTTAGTGCAATGAACTAGGCAATCAGACTATGCGGCTTGAACACCCTCACTTAGCCATAGGAGTTTGACAATAACAATATAGGCGCAACCCCTAGTATCCGAACTAGGATGCTGTAAACACCTGATCGGGTAAGTACCGATCCCTCGCGTAGTGCAGAAAAAATCTCCAACGATTTGAGACCTCCGAAGAGCTGACCGCTTCTAGCCGCATCATGACAGTCAGGTTTCGGCTTTCTATACTGAGGTGCTCCTTCAGGTAAACCAGGGCACAATCACAGTAGTTCTCCCTTTACTACCCTAGCCGATATAGCGGAACATAGGGTAGCAAGCACAGGAGCCGGGCAACCCAACTATTGACCAAAGACATGATTCGGAGCCAATGCATATAATGCTAAATTCGGGGTGCCGAACTATACAGTAAAAAAGTGTTCGGACTTTGTTGCCGTAATGCGGGGCGCTATGAAGCCCCTGGCAAATTGAAACGTACCAAAGCGTATGGGTGCTATTTGATAAGGTTATCAACAGAAAAAAGGAAAATAGAAAAGGAGCAACAATGAGCCAGGGCCGCAGAATTTGGGCCGTGAACTGTTTCCATTATAATTGATTAATACGTCAAAGCGCATTGATACAAATAGTGCGATAAGCAACGGGCTATTTGACATGCCAGAACCAAGGGAGAGCTGCGTGTGGGTCCTAAAAACGGGTAGAGTGATCATTAAAGAAACCACCTGGAAGTTCCCCTATGCGTCTGTGCTTCTTGCCATCTTGGTGTATTTGTCCGTCGAAAGGACCGGTGAACAGGCCATCAGGGAAGGTCTGTAGAAAAGAAACCTGAAAAGGGAAAAAAGAAACAGTGAAATTATGTGTGTCCGGGAGCGGTAGAGCCGTATTGTGGATCACAAGGTAGGTATGCCTCCGTCTATGCCCATGGTATTTTGAGTGCGTAGTTATGTACGCGCGGTGCGAATGCTGCCACTTGATCAGGACTGGGACGGAGGCCAAATTGCTAGTCGAGCTTTTGATGAGCCGAGCTGAATTAAGGTTCTGCTTGAAAAGGCCGATGTGTACTTCTGCTGCTAAGGCAGCGGTGTGCTCCTCGGTAAGGAGGGAGCGTTCCGTGTTTCCATTAACTATTATGACGCCGTGTGGTCCGGGCATCTTGAGCTTGAGGTAAGGATAATGAGGCACCGCATTGAATCGAGCAAATGCGGTTTGTCCGAGAAGTGCGTGATAGCCGCTGAGAAAAGGGACGATATCGAAGATTAACTCTTCGCTTCGGAAGTTGTCCGGAGATCCGAAGACAACCTATAGCGTAATTGAGCCCGTACAGCGAGCCTCTACACCTGGTATGACTCCTTTAAAGGTAGTCTTTGTGGGCTTGATCCGTGATGGGTTAGTGCCCATTTTGCACACTGTATCCTGATAGAGCAGTTTGAGGCTACTGCCACCGTCCATGAGGACTCGCATTAGGTGGAATCCATCAATGATTGGGTCGAGGAATAGTGCGGCTGAACCGCCATGACGGATACTGGTCGGATGATCCCGACGATCAAAAGTGATCGGGCATGATGACCATGGATTGAATTTTGGGGCGACTGGCTCTATCGAATAGACGTCCCTGAGTGCGCGCTTGCGCTCTCTTTTGGGGATGTGTGTAGCATATATCATGTTCACTGTTTTGACCTGAGGGAGAAACTTCTTCTGTCCCCCTGTGTTCGGTTGCCGGGGCTCCTCGTCATCGTCCTTGCTTTGTGATCCCTTTTCTTTGTTCTCGGCATTTAACTTGCTGGCCTGTTTAAAAACCCAACAATCTCTGTTGGTATGATTGGCTGGTTTGTCTGGGGTGCCATGGATCTGGCATGGACGATCGAGTATGCGGTCCAAGCTGGATGGTCCCTGATTGTTTCTTTTATATGGCTTCTTCCGCTGACCGGACTTGGAGCCACTGAATTCGGCATTGACTGTCGTGTCATCGGTGTTGTCAACATTGCTTCAGCTTTTGTGTCTGCTGCGTCGGAGCTTGCCGTTGCTATTTTTGACCTCGGAGGTGCACATTTCACTTGTTGTGCTTTTGCTACGGGCCAGCCAACTATCCTCACCCGCACAAAAGCGGGTCATGAGTGCCGTGAGGGCTGCCATGGATTTCGGCTTTTCCTGGCCGAGGTGGCGGGCAAGCCATTCGTCACGGATGCTATGCTTAAAGGCCGCTAGGGCTTCGGCGTCCGGACAGTCGACGATCTGGTTCTTTTTAGTTAGGAACCTAGTCCAGAATTTCCTGGCTGCATCTCCAGGCTGTTGAACTATGTGACTTAAGTCATCGGCATCTGCTGGCCGGACATATGTACCTTGGAAGTTGTCAAGGAATGCTTCTTCCAAGTCCTCCCAGCTACCAATAGAATTTTCAGGCAGACTATTTAACGAGTGCCGAGCTGGCCCTTTGAGTTTTAGTGGGAGGTATTTGATGGCGTGAAGGTCATCTCCGCGGGCCATATGGATGTGGAGTGTAATATCCTCGATCCATCCCGCGGGATCTGTTGTTCCATCGTATGATTCGAAATTTACAGATTTAAACCCTTCTAGGAATTCATGATCCATTACTTCATCAGTGAAGCAAAGAGGGTGTGCGGCGCCTCTATATCGGGCCGCATCGCGACGCAGATCCGATGGAGTCCGTCTGTGGTTTTCGGCCTGGGCGTGACTAGGTTTGTCACGTCCGAATAGATAGCCATCATCACGTGTCGAGGCACATCCTCGCGATCCGTAGATCGATCTTGTATGTCCTGCTCTACTGTCCAGGTCCTGCCGAAGGCCATATGTATAACCCCGAGTTCTTTTATCCCTGCCTTTACGGCGAGGTGGGGCAATCTGGTGTTTGGCTTGAGTTGCCGCTTTATCCCGACCGTGTGGTGGTCGGTCAGCCGCATTGCGCGATGATGGCATGGGCTCCGGCGCCTCGTCATCGAACTAAGGTAGCAATTTGCGCTTCGGGTAACTTTTGGCTGGGCACTTACGGCCGTATTCTTCGGCTGCTAGGACATCAGTCCATCTGTCGTTGAGCAGATCTTGGTCAGCTTGAAGCTGCTGCTGCTTCTTTTTCAGGCTCCTTGCAGTGGCTATTAGCTGGCGCTTGAAGCTCTCCTGCTCAAGAGGTTCCTCAGGAACGATAAAATCCGCATTGCCGAGGCTCACCTCCTCCTTGGAGACAGGATGATAGCTACCGTCCTCCGAGTCTTCATCTATGGCCTTTTCGTCAAGGCTAACTTGCCCATCTTCCCGATTGTCCTGTTCGGCAGTTTGTTCATCGGGGTCTTCTATGTTTTCGGCACCGTCCGGAGTTTTATCATCTCCTGTGTTGGTGTTGCTGTCTTTGCTGCGGCGTGATCTAGAGCGGCGCCGCTGACGCCGGCGCTTTGGTTGTGTCCTAGGAGGGTCATCCTCCACTGGAGTTTCCTTGTCATTGTTGCTATTATCTTTTGGTGCATCCACCATGTATACGTCATATGAGGAAGTGGCCGTCCATCATCCGGTGAACGGCGGGTTTTGGGCCTCCTCTTCTCCGGCATCGTTGTTCATACCGTCGATGTCTTCGGAGTCATAATCGAGCGTGTCGGTTAGGCCTTCGACAGTGGTTATGAAGTGGGCGGTGGGTGGGAAACGAATTTCTCCATCATCAGCCTCCAGTTCAAACCGGATATAATTCGGGTGAGAGTCCCCCACTAGGGATAGATTTTTTAATGAGTTCAGCATGTCGCCTAAAGGCGAGTGCCGGAAGATGTCCGCGGCACTGAATTTGGTGATCGATGACCGATCCTGCTCGACATACGCAGACGCACATGGCTCGGAACTAATAGCCGGAAACGAGTCCGAGGTTCCGATGACGCCGACATCACCCGAGGTTAGGTTTGTGTGCGGCTCCAACGTCGCGGAATCTACGGCTTCTGTGGCGGGGTTGAGTTTCCCGTCCTCAGATGGCCGATCTACTCCGGATCTAAGGCCAGAGCGGTTACAGGTGCAATTTCCTGGGCATGGCCCGATCACAGATTTAAGTCATGTTCATCGTGGCGATGGGGAGCGACAGCCGTGGTCTTGAATCCGTTGAAGATCAAGTCTTCGCGGATATCCGCGACGTAGTTCAAGCTCCCGAATCTGACCTGACGGCCAGGGGCGTAGCTATTGATCTGCTCCAGATGGCCAAGCGAGTTGGCCCGCAGTGCGAAGCCGCCGAACACGAAGATCTGTCCGGGGAGGAAGGTTTCCCCTTGGACAGTATCGTTGTTGACGATTGAAGGGGCCATCAAACCTTTTGGGGATGGCACAGTGGAACTCTCGATGAAAGCACCAATGTCGGTGTCAAAACCGGCGGATCTCGGGTAGGGGGTCCCGAACTGTGCGTCTGAGGTCGATGGTAACAGGAGACAGGGGACACAATGTTTACCTAGGTTCGGGCCCTCTCTATGGAGGTAATACCCTACTTCCTGCTTGATTGATCTTGATGAATATGAGTATTACAAGAGTTGATCTACCATGAGATCGTAATGGCTAAAACCCTAGAAGTCTAGCCTGTATGACTATATATCTTTCCGGACTAAGCCCTCCGGTTTATATAGACACCGGAGGGGACTAGGGTTGTACAAAGTCGGTTACAGAGAAAGGAATCTTCATATTTGGTCGCCAAGCTTGCCTTCCACGCCAAGGAGAGTCCCATCCGGATACGGGAGAGAGCCTTCGGTCTTGTATCTTCACAGCCCAACAGTCCAGCCCATGGCTAACAGGCCGGACGCCCGAGGACCCCTTAATCCAGGACTCCCTCACCGTCCTCCTCCGCCAATTCAAGAAGACCGGGCCCTCGCCCTGATGCTCTCCCGCGCCACGCGCCTCCGTTACCTACCCCGCGTGATGCATGCAACATACGTGGATGAGGATAAGGGCGTGGTGGGAAGAGTGAATTGTAGTTTCTACCACGTGCGTTAAAGTCATTCACGGGCCATTACAAGAGTGGTCCCACCACGACTGGATTTACGCGACATGCGGGAAAACCGGAAACTGGCCCAGAATCAAGATTAATGAAGAAGCAAAGAAGACTCCGAGAGACTAGCCTCTTCAGCACCCCTGCCTTTGCACTTATTAGGGCCTACCCCAACGACGCTCAGCAGCGCGATCGGGGCAGGCCCAGGGGCTTCCGCCGGTGCAACAAACCCTAGGTCTATTGCCCAGACTATGCACAGGCACGGGAACGATATTGCAACACCGAACCAAGCCAGAATGCAAGAGATCGAGATATTTAAAGAACCACCATGCAGATCAAGAGGACCAAGATCAAGCCAGAGAAGCAAGATACCACCAGGAGAAAAGCCTCCCTTACCGGGCGAGCTCGTCGAGGGCGGGTTCACCCTGGAAGGAAAAGTTCAAGACTCCCCGGCAGGGCCTGCCTGCACTTACAGGAACAGAGCCACCTCACCAAGCCATTCCACCACGACCCACGTCATTGATCAATGCGGTGTCAAGCCGCAAAGTGACTAAGTGGCAGTCATTCGCCACATGGCAGCCTCTTTCTACAGGAAATGCCTACAGGCGACACCCGTCCTGCGATGTGTCAAGCGAGTAGGAATGGAGCTGGCAAGACAAGCCCGGCAAGGTTTGCCGGGCAAGCAACAATGTGACATTGAGCGGTGCATTTAATGCGCCCTGTCGGCTGCAAAGTTACGTATGATAGCACTGTTTGCTATCTTATCAGTGCATAATGACTGTTTTGCCATCATGGTGACCCCTTAATCTATAAAAGGAAGCCCATGGCAACCGTAGAAAGGGTTGGGAAGTTCGACACCCACACACTCATATGCACGCAGCCACTTCCTCTCCCAAGGCGAGCCTGGCGGGCAAGTGTACTGCGCCTCATCACCACTCTTCCACCATCAATCCACCAAAGTAGGAGTAGGGTTTTACGCCTCACGGCGGCCCGAACCTGGGTAAAATTGCCCGTGTGATCTTTGCCATGCTGCCCCACGTTCTTCTGCTCTTTGTGTGACGTGACATCCCCCCTACTGAACCAGCAAGGGGCCCTTGGTCCCATAGGTGGCCGTGGTTTCCCACAACATAGAAGGTTAATTTTGATGCTAAACAACGTGCTAAATTGATCTTAAAAATGTATGAGTTAACTAAGGAAAACATTGAGCGTATGAATGCTAAATATAAACTTGCTAGAGATAAAGGTAGAAAACATGTTGTGTTTGCACCTGGAGACCTTGTTTGGTTACATTTGCGTAAGGATAGATTTCCTAATTTGTGCAAATCAAAGCTAATTCCACGTGCTGATGGTCCTTCTAAGGTGTTAGAGAAAATAAATGATAATGCATATAAACTTGACCTGCCTGCAGATTTTGGGGTTAGTCCCACTTTTAACATTGCAGATTTGAAGCCTTATTTGGGTGAGGAAGATGAGCTTCTGTCGAGGACGACTTTATTTCAAGAAGGGGAGGATGATGAGGACATCATTACCATTGTTACACCCACAGCCCCTGTTGCTATGCATACTGGACCAATTACTAGAGCTCGCGCACACCAATTAAATTACCAGGTACTTTCGTTTCTTGGTAATGATTCTAATGTTCATGAGAATATGGTGCTGCCTAAATTAGATACGTTTGTCTTGCTTACAAATGAAGGGCCTAGCTTGGACAAGAACGATGGATATTGGAGCAAGACCAAGCATGGAGATGATGGCATGCGCGAGGGGAACAAGAATGGAGTTACAAGTGATGATTACGGGACTTTGAAGCCACCATAATGAGTGCATGAAGCCTTGGACAAAATATACAAGATGCCACTTCATAAATTTCGTCCAGAGGCTATTCTTGGTGTTGCGTCACCTTATTATTGGGTCAGGACCATGTAATTTCTAAATACTTGAATATAGGTTGTTTTTAGAGTCCGTATGTGTGGGGAAACAAGAGTTAGGGTTAGTTTCGGACCCCTCCTCCAAGGGCCACGAAACGCCCCCCCCCCCTTCCTCCATATATACAGCCCTTTGGGCATCGTTTAGACTTTGGGGTTTGTTTAGATTAAAAGTTCACCATAGCTGCAACTTCGCGTACTTCGTTTGTGTTCAACGACCAGACCAAGGCGTCACAGAACCCCACGTTGATCAATAAAGCTTCCATCTTATATTCGCAATATCCAGATTGCAATCTTAGTTTCTTGCTTGTTCTTTGTTTGCTTGCAGGAAATAGACCTTCGTGGTCAGGTTGGTTGTGCTCCGGGGTGGTCAATAACCTCTCGAAGTTGCTTTAGCGATTACTAAGGCGCGACATCCTCGCACGTTCATAGTCGGATCATCAAAGTCTACTCCACCAAAAATGATAGCCACCATCTCATCGGAATACGGGACGCCTTTGCCTCTATCACTGCCAGTGCCTCCTAGTGATTTGTCCTCTGTAATGTTAATGTGCAATCTGATATTCTGAAAGGTAATGTTCAGTTAACAGTTTGGTCCTACAATTGCTACATTTCATAGTACTATTCTCAAGCATTCTTTATTTCATTAATTATCTTATCTTCTAGTATATGTTCTATTCTACAATCTCATGCTGAGTTAACTATTGTGGTTCATTTGTTCTGATGTCCATTTAACTGTTTGGTTCAATTCTGCAATTTGATTTTCATTTGTTGTGGGTACAATTTTTTATTGTTATGCATGTGAGAAATAAATCGAATTTGGCTGTACTCAATACCTGGTCTACTGATAGTATGGCAACTCTTAGTTAACCTGATCAAGATCTTCCTTATATTTGTTGCAGGGAAACAATGGGAGGCAGTGCGGTTTACCATCGAGGTTTGATCATGCAAGGTGCTTTTGCTACACTACAAAAAAAATACACTTCCGTGATGTTACGTGTTTGTCAAAATAGATCACATTTTCTGTCATGCATGTACATCCATGACGATTTTATGACAGAATCAAGATAGTCATACCTGTGCTGTCGTAGAAATGTTCCATGACATTACCAAAATTATCATCACGGAAGTGTTCACTTCCATGATGATAAATGTCGCGTCATGGAAGTGCTTTCGTCAAGGGTGACCGACACGTGGCATCCATCGTAACGGGTCGCCGTTAAACTATTGGGTCTGGTTTAGGATCCGATAACCCGTTAACAGCCACGACCAATGACGATTTTCCACGTGTAAAATTCTCATTGGCCGACGGAACCATGTGTCAGCTCCGCGTTGGCACAGGTGTCACTCATCCAATGGGCGAGATGCGCCTATGATATGTTGACACATGGACCGGTCCAAAAGTGGCCCATAAAGATTAAATGGGCCGGCCCAACTAAAGGCCCACAGGATTTTGCGTATCATAATGGGCCGTCCCAGCTAAAGGCCCACAAGATTTCGCCGACCATAATGGGCCGGCCCAGCTAAAGGACAATAAGATTTTGAGGACACTAATGGGCCGGCCTGTTAACAGGCTGCCATGTTTTGGGCCAAATGTCGGCCCATATTTGATCATGTCCATTAACAGCCTGCCACGTTCCGGGCCCAATAAAGGCCCATATGAGATCCGGCCTGTTAAAAGCCTACCACATTCTGGGCCAAATTACGGCCCAAATCAGATCCGGCCCTTTAAGAGGCTTTGGGCTAAATTATGGCCCATATCAGATTCGGCCCGTCAACTGGACGCTATGCTTTTGGGCCCACTTGCTAAAGGCCCATTTAGTAATTTGGTCTGATATTAGTTTCGGCCTGTTAAAGGCCTGTTTAACATTTCGTCCCTATATTTCGGCCTATTAAAAGCCCGTCATATAGTTGGGCCTAACTATGGCTGGGTTTGCATCCGGCCTGCTCACACCCAATAATCTGATTGGGCCAAACAAGGACTGAGACAATTTTATCCTATTAACGGCCCGTGATGTGATTGGCACAATCATGGGCCGGGGTCTATTTCGGCCTGCTGCCGGCCTGTGAGCTGTTTGGCACGTTTTAGGCCCAACCCACTTTTCAGCCTCCTAAAAGCCCATTGAGTTTTCTTGCGAAAATAGGGCCGGCGGTTTACTCGGCCTATTAGAGGCCCAAATCTACTAGTGGGCCAGTTTACATTTAGGCTTGTTAACGGACCGATTATGTAGTGATTTGCATGACGGCCCGATTATGTACCATAATTTTACGGTTTGGCCGGTTTACTGCGAAGACAAGATATATATACAGTAAAATAACTACAGCATCGTGAATAAGAAAAAAACCTAGACTATACAGTAAAGAAATTACAGCATATTACATCCATTGGGCATCAAAGTTCGCCACTATGATAATAAAGCACAAGAAGACAGCAGATTACATACACTGGGCATCAAAGGTCGCCACCAGTGCAAATAAACACGCCGACAGGATAATATACCAAACCGACAGCACTTCAATAGAGTTCAAGAAAGGTTAGCCCTGGTCGGGAGCTACAGCGCAAGCAGCTGAGCAAGCTGATGAGACTTCGCTTGTTTGACACTTATATCCTCCTCACTCTGAAAGATAAACAAGCAGACAGATAATAGGTTTTTCACATATAAGTATCAGTGCTGACAATTCATCACATTTCTTACTGACGAATAAAGTGACACAGTTTAAAATAGCGTTAACACAATATGGTATTGTTCAGGTTAAGACATGGCAGGAAATGACATTGTGAAGGAGTTGGCAGCTTCACGACACCACTGCATTACAGATCAAGAACTCATAAGTATCAATGGTTAGTGTGTTATCAATTTATCCCATTTCAGATTGGCAAATAAAGAGACGGTTTAAATAATAGTAGAATGAGATGACATTGTTCATAGTTAAGACATTGCAGAATATGACATTGTGCTATAGTGGGTAGGTTCACCACACCACTGGATTACAGATCAAGAACTGAAGCATACATGTAGTGCAAAAGAAGATCACTTGCTCTGTATAGTTTAATTTACATGGTATGAAGAAGGAACTTGGTTGTACAACTGAAAACTTAAATTGAGAAGGACAAAGTTTTGTTTATGAACTACATAATAAACTTTAAACATGCAATTTGATGCAAACACCAAAAATAAACAGCTGTTGCAGTCATGCCTAACCAAATACACACAACAAAGATTGAAGGCTTGAGAAGGACAAACTTACATTATTGGTGAAGACAGGCTCTATAAAGCCCTTGTCCATGCTGATGGGGGGGCAATCCAAGAAGTTTACCACAGAATCTTCTTCATAAGCATTGCCTTTATTCTACATTTTGTTAAGAGTAAATATAGATGTGATAATATAAGAAAAATGGAGAATATTTAAGATAAGATGAAGAGTGATGCTACATGACCAAGTAGCTACAAATGTAAGTACAGCGATACAGGCAAAAGGTACAGCCAAGAGCAATGCAGAGCTAAAATTCTTCAGGACCATCGGTGTTATCCAACCTTATGGTAAGAGTAAATATAGATCTGATGCGTAGAAAATGGAGGGAAAAGGAAAATAAGCTGCAGAGTGATGGTACATGAACAACTACCTGTTAATATAAGTACACTGATAAAGGACAGTAGGTACTTACAAGAACAATGCAGAGCTAAAAAATTTCATTGGCATTGGATATATTCTACACTAATGTAACCATTCATACAGATCAGATAATTTGGAGCGAACAATTGATAAGCAAGCTATCATGCATACTGCTGTCACATAATGAACCAGGTATGAATGCAAGTACAGTGATACAGGACAACAGGTAGTAACAAGAGCAAAGCAGCGGGCAGCATATTTGCGATATCCTGTCGTTCTTTTCAAACCGGAATTCTTCTTCAAGCTGATTTCCTGCAAAAAAAAAGATCCATAAGGCACATGCAAAAAAGTAGAAGTTCAAATTGTCATGTGATATCATAGACAATACCTCATCCTGGGAACGAGACCAGTGAATAACAAGGTTTTCCCATTCAATGTCTTCTAAATTTAGCACAGGAGACTTCACCGGAAATTCATTTATAGACTTGTCATCAAAGTGTGATTTCCATAGGTAACACCGATACTGCTGCAATGCTTCCTTGAAAAGCGCAAGCAAGCTTTGCTCGTCATGACTATCCAGATTGACCCTCGCCTACTTACAACAATGTAATGTAAATCATTGATGTGTTCAATCAGCAGAAAACAGGAAAATAATCACCATGAATAATAGCACTTACATGTAAGTGGGACAGGAAGATGTGAAAATGGTGTTTGTCTTCACTATAATCTTCACATGATGGGAATATATGCACGTAGTCCCTAACAACATTGAAAGCATTGTCTTTAATACTGGGAATAACTGGAATGGGGTTTCAATCTGCAGGAATTGGTCGTCTCTGCAGTTGGGATAGGTCTTCGGCCGGTGGACTTGTTGTACTTTTTGTTGGAGTGGGATTTTTCTGTGGTACGGCTGGTGCTATGGCAACTGAAATCGGCATACCTTTTGCTGGAGTGCAGGTCCTGTGTGGTGGGGCTAGTGGTGTGGCCAGTGAAGTATGGGTACAGTCTCCTGGAGTCGGTGATGAGGACATCAATACCATTGTTACACCCACAGCCCCTGCTGCTATACATACTGGACCAATTACTAGAGCTCGCGCACGCCAATTAAATTACCAGGTACTTTCGTTTCTTGGTAATGATTCTAATGTTCATGAGAATATGATGCTGCCTAAATTGGATACATTTGTTTTGCTTACAAATGAAGGGCCTAGCTTTGAGAAGGATGAACATTGGAGCAAGAACATGCATGGAGTTGATGGCATGCGCAAGGGAAACAAGAACCGAGTTTCCGGTGATGATTTCAGGACTTTGAAGCCACCATAATGAATGCATGAAGCCTTGGACGAAATATACAAGATGCCACTTCATAAATTTCGTCCAGAGGCTATTCTAGGTGCCGCGTCACCTTATTATTGGGCCAGGCCCATGTAATTTCGAAATACTTGAATATAGGCTGTTTTTAGAGTCCGTATGTGTGGGGAACAAGAGTTAGGATTGGTTTCGGACCCCTCCTCCAAGGGCTACGAAATTCCCCCCTCTTCCTCCATATATATAGCCCTTAGAGCATCATTTAGACTTCGGGTTTTGTTTAGATCAAAAGTTCCCCATAGCTGCAACTTCGCGTACTTCGTTTGTGTTCAACAACCAGACAAAGGCGTCACAGAACCCCACCTTCATTAATAAAGCTTTCCTTTTGTATTCGCAATATCCAGATTGCAATCTCAGTTTCTTGCTTGTTCTTTGTTTGCTCGCAGGAAACAGACCCTCGTGGTCAGGTTGATCGTGCTCCGGCGTGGTCAATAACCTCTCGGAGTTGGTTTAGCGATTGCTAAGGCGCGACGTCCTCGCACATTCGTAGTCGGATCGTCAAAGTCGACTTCCATTAAAGCGATATCCATCATCTCATCGAACGACAGGACACCTTTGCCTCTATCAAGTGGTATCAGATTTCCAGGTTGCTCGGTGAGATTTTACAGTTTTTCGTAGTTTAGATCGAGTCTGTTCTTCATACCTACAGTCCACGAAAAAGCCACACAAAAAATTAGGGTTAGTTCAGTATATCCGAACCAATCTGAGCCTTTGCATAATCTTTTTAGGGTTTTTGCTTTGTTGAATTTGCGGTTGCATCGTCGTGTCAAGTTGCTGGTCTTAGGGTCTAGTCTTTTAGAGTTTCGAGTTCTGGTCATAAGTTGTCACGCCACCGCCGCACCATCATCATCGCCTTGCCATCTACCACTATTGCTTATCCGCCACCGCTCTGAATCCGTATCCATATACCACCACCAATCCGTATCCATATACCATCACCGATCCGTATCCATATACCACCACCGCTACCATATACCACCACCGCTGCCATATCCTACCACCATATATCCACCACCAATCCGAGTTCTTTTCATATTCGGTTTGTTTTAGAGATCCATCTATTTTCCGTTTCGTGTTTCCTTGCCTGAGTAGGTCTCGAAAAAAAGAGTCTGGAGACCCCCGGGCAGTTTTTAGGCCAAAATTTCGGCAACCAAAAATATTTTTTCCCTATCCTATTTTTAGGTCCCGGGGAGTGTTTTGAGGCACTCGCCATCATAGTGATTTTTTGTCGCACTTTTTCATCGTCGCTGCCCTGATTTCCGAAAAAAATAGTCAAAAAATTTTTTGTGCCCATCCTGTCAGTTTGACCTGGGAAGAGTTTTGAGACACTCGCCATTATAGTGATTTTTCGCAAAAAAAAGGAGCGGAAAAAAAGAGAGCAAAAAAAATTCCAGAGTGTGATTTTCCCTTGTTTACGTGCGGCGCCGTGATTTTGTTAGTGTTCTAGGCTCGCGTCTCTAGCACGGTCTAGCCTAGGACCAGCACAGTACCGTCGTTGAGCGTTTCTTCAACTTTGCATCTCTGAATTGATTATTGTAGACCATTTTTGCTACCATATTATAAGCCTTCCCAGCTCCACATACATCTACATCGTGCGTTTGACTCTCCCAGGTAATCGCTCTATCCAAGCTTTGAGAGTTTTAACTACAACGGTTGCCGATCACCACCTGCTGCTGGGTAAGAACTCGTAAGAATTTGAGATTCGCTTGAAGGTTTTGTGACACACCACCATCACCACCACTTCCTAGTAGTCTGCAGGATCATATTCTGTTGTGTTTCTATTGCTGCTAACTATGGCAGGATCCCAAGCCGATGAGACTGATTGGGAGAACATGACGAACAAGGAGTTGCATGATAAATTTCAGCAAATGATGAGTGGCCAGGTGGGAGATGTGCTAAACAGATTTGAAGAGGCTATGGAGAAGATAGATGTCGTGGAGAAGTCGTTCGAGACAAAGCTGGATAACAAGTTTACTGAATTACTCAAGCGTCTTCCCCAACCACCACCGGCTGCACATGTCGCACCTCTACAACAACAACAACCACATCTCCAACGCCGCCTTCCAAATCATGTGGGACGAGCACAACGCGTTCCAATCGAGACTGGTCAAAATTCGGGTGCCGCTGCACCTACTGTTGATGCTTCTTTGGCTCCTGCTACTGCGGCGGCTGAGGAGGATGACGATTATGCGGGCGATTATGAGGATGAGGTTGATCAAAATCAGAACTACGTGCAGCCACCAGCACCACCACCAGCAGGTCGACCTCAGGTATATATTCGCAACGGTAGGCCGGCACCACCACCTCAGGTACGAGATCATGACCATCTCCCTAAACTGAAATTGAATATTCCACCATTTGAGGGTAGATATGTTCCTGATATATATCTTACTTGGGAGTTAGAAACTGAACAACGATTTACATGTTTACAATATCCTGAGGAGAGACGTGTTCCTGCTGCTGTTTGTGCTTTCACTAGCTTTGCATGTGTTTGGTGGTCTGAACATTGTAGATTATATCCTGTTCCAGCTACTTGGGCTGCTTTGAAAACTGCTATGCGTACTCGTTGGGTTCCACCATATTATCAACGTGAATTACTTCAAAAATTGCAGCGCTTAAGACAAGGGAAAAATTCTATAGAAGAATATTATCAGGAATTACAAACTGGCATGATTAGATGTGGTATTGTTGAGGAGAATGAAGCTATGCTTGCACGTTTTATGGGTGGATTAAATAAAGAGATTCAGACCATTCTAGAGTATAAGGATTATAATAATATCACTCGTTTATTCCATCTTGCTTGTAAAGCTGAACGTGAAGTGCAGGATCGACAGTCATTGGCGTGAACTAACTTTTCTGCAGGTCGACCTTCATCATGGACACCGCGTGCATCTTCTACTTCCACTGCACCAGCACCTCCATCAGGTTCCACCTCCAGCCGTGATACAAGAAAGCATGCACAACCACCACTATCTGCCAAGAGCGCACCTGCAGGGCCTGCACAGAGCTCTTCTTCTTCCATGGCATCGATAGGGCACACAAGTGATATTATTTGTCGTCGTTGTAAGGGAAGAGGACATTATGAGAGAGAATGCAAATCTCAGTGTGTAATGATTGCTACTGAGGATGGTGGGTATGAGTCCGCTAGTGACTATGATGAGGAGACTTTGGCTCTTATTACACGTGAAGAACATGGTGGAGATGATTCTGAAAATGAGACGCAATACATGGCTCCTGAAGACGCTGACAGGTATGAATGTTTAGTTGCTCAACGTGTTTTGAGTGTGCAGGTCACACAAGCAGAGAAAAATCAGAGGCATAATTTGTTCCATACAAAGGGAGTTGTGAAGGAACGTTCTGTTCACGTCATCATAGATGGAGGGAGCTGTAACAACTTGGCTAGCATGGAGATGGTGGAGAAGCTATCTCTCACCACAAGACCACATCCACATCCTTACTACATCCAATGGTTCAACAACAGCGGCAAGGTTAAGGTAACACGTACTGTTCGTGTGCATTTTAGTATCTCTACATATGCTGATTATGTTGATTGTGATGTTGTACCCATGCAAGCATGTTCCTTATTACTTGGTAGACCATGGCAATTTGATAAAAATTCTGTACACCATGGTAGAAACAATCAGTATACTCTTGTTCATAAGGATAAAAATATTACTTTGCTTCCTATGACTCCTGATTCCATTTTGAAAGATGACATTAATAGAGCTAATAAAGCAAAACAGGAGAAAAATAAGAGTGGAAATCAGATTGTGGCAAAAGAATTTGAGCAACAAATGAAACCTAATAATAAACCATCTAGTGTTGTTTCTGAAATTAAATTGAAAAGTGCATGTTTACTTGCCACAAAATCTGATATTGATGAGCTAGATTTCAGCAAATCTGTTTGCTATGCTTTTGTGTGCAAAGAGGCATTATTTTCATTCGAGGACGTGCCTTCCTCTTTGCCCCCTACTGTCACTAACATTTTGCAGGAGTTCGCTGACGTCTTCCCACAAGACGTGCCACCGGGATTACCACCTATTCGAGGGATTGAGCATCAAATTAACTTAATTCCCGGTGCATCGCTACCCAACCGTGCACCATACCATACCAATCCAGAGGAGACGAAGGAGATTATGAGTCACGTACAGGAGCTGCTCGACAAAGGTTATATACGCGAATCTCTTAGTCCTTGTGGTGTTCCTATTATACTAGTGCCTAAAAAGGATGGTACGTCGCGTATGTGTGTTGATTGTAGAGGCATTAATAATATTACTATTCGTTATCGTCATCCTATTCCTAGGCTAGATGATATGCTTGATGAATTGAGTGGCTCTACAATATTCTCCAAAGTTGATTTGCGTAGTGGATACCATCAAATTCGTATGAAATTGGGAGATGAATGGAAACTGCATTTAAAACTAAGTTTGGTTTATATGAGTGGTTAGTCATGCCTTTTGGGTTAACTAATGCACCTAGTACTTTCATGAGACTAATGAACGAAGTTTTACGTGCTTTCATTGGATGATTTGTGGTAGTCTATTTTGATGATATACTGATTTATAGCAAATCTTTGGAAGAACATTGGGAACATTTACGTGTTGTTTTTATTGCTCTACGTGATGCACGTTTGTTTGGTAACCTTGGGAAGTGCACCTTTTGCACCGACCGAGTATCTTTTCTTGGCTATGTTGTTACTCCACAGGGAATTGAAGTTGATAAAGCTAAGATTGAAGCTATTGAGAGTTGGCCGCAGCCCAAAACGGTCACACAAGTGCAGAGTTTTCTTGGACTCGCTGGTTTCTATAGGCGTTTTGTGAGAGATTTTAGCACCATTGCTGCACCTCTCAACGAGCTTACAAAGAAGGCTGTGCCTTTTGTTTGGGGTACCGCACAGGAAGAAGCCTTCACGGTATTGAAAGATAAGTTGACACATGCTCCTTTACTCCAACTTCCTGATTTTAATAATACTTTTGAGCTTGAATGTGATGCTAGTGGAATTGGATTAGGAGGTGTGTTATTACAAGATGGTAAACCTGTTGCATACTTTTCTGAAAAATTGAGTGGGCCTAGTCTGAATTATTCTACTTATGATAAAGAATTATATGCTCTTGTTCGGACTTTAGAAACATGGCAACATTATTTATGGCCCAAAGAATTTGTTATACATTCTGATCATGAATCTTTGAAACATATTAAAAGTCAAGCTAAACTGAATCGTAGACATGCTAAATGGGTTGAATTCGTTGAAACTTTCCCTTATGTCATTAAACACAAGAAGGGTAAAGAAAATGTTATTGGTGATGCATTGTCTCGTCGCTATACTATGCTTTCACCACTCGACTTCAAAATATTTGGTTTGGAGACCATCAAAGATCAATATGTGCATGATGCTGATTTTAAAGATGTTTTGCAGAATTGTAAAGAAGGAAGAACCTGGAACAAGTTTGTCGTTAATGATGGATTTGTGTTCTGTGCTAACAAGCTATGCATTCCAGCTAGCTCTCTTCGTCTTTTGTTGTTGCAGGAGGCGCATGGAGGAGGATTAATGGGACACTTTGGCGTGAAGAAGACGGAGGACGTACTTGCTACACATTTCTTTTGGCCAAAGATGAGACGGGATGTTGAGCGTTTTGTTGCTCGCTGCACTACATGTCAAAAAGCTAAGTCACGAATCAATCCTCATGGTTTATATATGCCTTTGCCTGTACCTAGTGTTCCTTGGGAGGATATATCTATGGACTTTGTTTTAGGTTTACCTCGAACAAAGAAGGGGAGGGATAGCATATTTGTTAACGTGGATAGATTCTCAAAAATGGCACACTTTATACTATGTCATAAAAGCGATGATGCTGTTAATGTTGCTGATTTGTTCTTTCGTGAAATTATTCGTTTGCATGGTGTGCCAAATACTATTGTTTCAGATCGTGATACTAAATTTCTTAGCCACTTTTGGAGATGTTTATGGGCTAAGTTGGGGACTAAACTGCTTTTTAGTACTACTTGTCACCCCCAAACTAATGGACAAACTGAAGTAGTCAATAGAACATTGTCTACTATGCTTAGGGCTGTTTTGAAGAATAATAAGAAAATGTGGGAAGAATACTTGCCTCATATTGAGTTTGCTTATAATCGTTCATTGCATTCTACTACTAAGGTGTGCCCTTTTGAAATTGTGTATGGTTTCCTACCACGTGCACCTATTGATTTGTTGCCTCTTCCATCTTCGGAGAAGGTTAATTTTGATGCTAAACAACGTGTTGAATTGATCTTAAAAATGCATGAGTTAACTAAGGAAAACATTGAGCGTATGAATGCTAAATATAAACTTGCTGGAGATAAGGGTAGAAAACATGTTGTGTTTGCACCTGGAGATCTTGTTTGGTTACATTTGCGTAAGGATAGATTTCCTGATTTGCGCAAATCAAAGCTAATGCCACGTGCTGATGGTCCTTTTAAGGTGTTAGAGAAAATAAATGATAATGCATATAAACTTGAGCTGCCTGCAGATTTTGGGGCTAGTCCCACTTTTAACATTGCAGATTTGAAGCCTTATTTGGGTGAGGAAGATGAGCTTCCGTCGAGGACGACTTCATTTCAAGAAGGGGAGGATGACGAGGACATCAATACCATTGTTACACCCACAGCCCCTGCTGCTATACATACTGGACCAATTACTAGAGCTCACGCACGCCAATTAAATTACCAGGTACTTTCGTTTCTTGGTAATGATTCTAATGTTCATGAGAATATGATGTTGCCTAAATTGGATACATTTTTTTTGCTTATAAATGAAGGGCCTAGCTTCGAGAAGGATGAACATTGGAGCAAAACAAGCATGGAGATGATGGCATGCGCATGGGGGACAAGAACGGAGTTACAAGTGATGATTTCAGGACGTTGAAGCCACCATAATGCGTGCATGAAGCCTTGGACGAAATATACAAGATGCTACTTCATAACTTTTGTCCAGAGGCTATTCTAGGTGCTGCGTCACCTTATTATTGGGCCAAGCCCATGTAATTTCGAAATACTTGAGTATAGGCTATTTTTAGAGTCCGTATGCGTGGGGAAACAAGAGATAGGGTTGGTTTCGGACCCCTTCCCCAAGGGCCACGAAATTCCCCCCTCTTCCTCCGTATATACAGCCCTTAGGGCGTCGTTTAGACTTTGGGTTTTTTTTAGATTAAAAGTTCGCCATAGCTGCAACTTCGCGTACTTCGTTTGTGTTCAACGACCAGACAAAGGCGTCACAGAACCCCACCTTGATCAATAAAGCTTTCATCTTATATTCACAATATCCAGATTGCAATCTCAGTTTCTTGCTTGTTCTTTGTTTGCTCGCAGGAAACAGACCCTCGTGGTCAGGTTGATCGTGCTCCGGCGTGGTCAATAACCTCTCGGAGTTGGTTTAGCGATTGCTAAGGCGCGACGTCCTCGCACGTTCGTAGTCGGATCGTCGTAGTCGACCTCCATCAAAGCGATATCCATCATCTCATCGAAAGACGGGACACCTTTGCCTCTATCAGTCGGTCCTACGTTTTGTGTCACTGGTTGTACAACCAATATAAGTGGAGTGCTGTCTGATTTCTCCGGCACCACCACGTTTTTCACGGACTTTGCTGGTGCTCCTTCAGGTTCGGCAATCACCCTCTTCCTTTTTGATGTCTGATGCACAAGAACAACATTTGAGTGAAAAAACATGGTATGATGACAGATGGAATATGTAGTGATAATGGATGGCCATGGCATCTTGACATATATGATGAGTAAACTAAGCAGATGGCGGTGCAACAAAGTAGAAGAAATGCAAGACAACATATGCAAGATACACGCAATCAATAAAACCTTGCCAAATTAGAAGAGACACCTTGATGGGTGAACATGATAGGCCATCTGCCTTTGACTCCTCGAGGTTAGAATAGTCATTAGGATCATATTCTAAACAAGAATCTACAGGCGGGGAGCGTATGAGTCTCATTGCATCTAGAATGGCACTCAATGCCTTGGTGCCAATTTTGTAAGTCGTTGCAGTGTTCCACAATATTCTTCTGATGCGCGGATTCTGATATTCACTGTAATTACGTATAATTTCTGAGAACCATGAAAACATAAATAGTAGTGAGATTATCTTTGTAATGCAGAGGATATTCTAATATAGGGGCGCCCCTGTAAACCCTTGTGTACTATCACTGGATTCTGATGAGAGAGCTCATGTGTGCTGTAATATGGTGCATGCATTAATATAATATGGCAAAAGTACACAAAAAAATAGGTTCCAGAAGTAAGGATAGTTGGCAGATGATAGGTTCATAATATACTGTATAGAGAGTTTATTGCCAAACCATGATAACAAGAGCACACAACAACTAGGCCGATCGTAGTGTACATAAAAGGGGTACACCATAACCACGATATATAAATCGGGAAATTGGAACTGGCTGGAAAATACGGTGTTGTATTGCCATTACTAATTGAAAGCCTATTGATCACGTACAGGCCAGCTCTATCAGCTGTTGACTGCAAATGTCCCTGCTCCCCTTCCGGATAAGGAACATACTGTACGTACTAAATACATAATAACAAAAAAGGAACATGTTAAAGAACAGAAGAGGAAGCATATTCTTGAGGTTCCGCTTCATTGCATACAATGTTGGTTGCCCACTCATGATGAATCACAGCGCCCAAAGAAATTCAATTCCATGATGTCTCTCTATATGTGGCCACATGCATTTGGAAAATAAAGTGGGAGCATTACCTGACCAATTAAATGTGTGTCTGTTAACTAATATCAGTATCATATCACAATTCATATTTGAAGAAGTAAGCTTTGGACTTATGATTGGTGTGTTGTTTAGCTTCAAGAGTGGACTGCTGCTAGTGCGACACATAGCAGCTACACAGATCATAGTGTAGATACATCAGGACTAAAATCAGCAAAGTGGAACTTGCTGGAATATATGCGCTAGTACGGCTAGAAAGGCTTTGGATACCAGCTCTCTTCACCTGAAGGTGCGGTACTGTTAATATCAGTGTAACTCTCAAAGGTGACATAGCTCCCCGCATTTCCTTGCTAATCTTATAGGATTCAAGTGGGCAGGCCACTACAAATCCTATTCCTATGTTTACAAAATCCTACGAATCAAAGAGGCCCGAAGAGTTCAAAGTGTCCATCATAATGGATCGTACAGACCTCTACACTGCAAATGTCCCTGCTCATCTTCACTACAAGGAACATACTGTACTACTATCATACTCCCTCCGTTCCAAAATATAAGTCTTTGTAGAGATTTCCACTATGGATCACATACAGATGTATACAGATACATTTTAGAGTGTAGATTCACTCATTTTGCTCCATATGTAGTCCATGGTGGAATCTATACAAAGACTTGTATTTAGGAACAGAGAGAGTACTTATTAAAGAAGAACGGAAGAGGAACATGCTGCAGATTTTGGATAATAAAATGTTCGTTGCGTAGTGCCCACACATGATGAACCAGAGCGCATTAAGAATGCAACTCCCTGATGTCTCTCTATATGTGGTGCACGTGCTTTTCGAAAGTAAAGTAGGAACATTAGCTGACCAATTAAACATTAACTGTTTTAATAATATCAGCATCATATCAGATTTGTATTTGAGCAACTAGTTTGGAATTATGAGCGGCACGTTGTTTAGCTTGATGGATTCAGGAGCAGTGCTAAGCAGGTACGATGATGGTACTGAATATAAAGGCATGTCTGCATGCAAGTCGCGTGACTTTTTTCATTTGGGTCAGTCGACCATTTCAGGCGGTTGGATGAAGATCCTACGTCTCCTAACCCTTCTTCCTCCTCGTCTCTGATTCTTCCCATACAGAACACCGCACGGGCCGCCGGCCGAACCACCGGCCCCGACCCCCCGCCCTCCCCTAAACCGCCCCCACCACCTGTGTTCCTCCGCCACCCCCACCCCCACCCCCGCCCCACCCGCGTTGAGTTTTCTTTGTTCGGCGAGGCCCCACCACCGCCCCCCACAACCACCGTCCCCACACGAGCCCCTTCCTTCGCACCGGCGAACTCCGGCGAGCTCTGAAAAATCGACTGGCCCAATTTTGAAATTTAGTCTACTGTCATTTAACTAGTGTGGAATATAAAAGGGGAAAACCATAAGCATTGCGCGTATAGTGTTGAGCGTGCCATGGCGGATCTGAAGGTGCAAACCGGACAAAGGCAACTTCGCAACCAAGGTTTGCTTTCAACTAGCAAGTAAGTGATGGACAAGAAATCAGAGTAAAGCAGTGGCGATCTATTTTCTTGTTGCGATAGATAAGTTGAGCAGATACGAAAGAGTACCGCCTCTGGTGCGGCGCCGTGTATGCATCTGCTGAGAATTTGACAGTGCTGCGGTAGCGATGGCTGTCGGCGGCGTGGAAGAAGATCTAGGAGGGTAGACGGTGGCGGTGGGGCGCGGTAGACGAGATGGTCGTAGGAGCGGCGCCGGCAAGGTGGACGACGGCGGTGATGAAGCGAGAGGACAGGATGCAAGGATCCCGGTCCGAAGCCGTGGATGAGAGAGGTCGATCTCTTGTAATGGCCGACGGCGTCGGGGTATCAGCTCCGGCATGGTGGAGGAGGTCGGTTGTGGATGGGGTGGCGGACGGAGGAGGCTGGGGTGGAGAGGGTGTTTTGGCGCCCACGGAGTACGAATGGGGAAATGGAGGGAGAGAGGAAGGGGGGAACCATGTCTTCAGGGCGCGTTTGTCTCAAATGCAAGGAAATTTACAAACTTAGCCCCTGTTTAAAATTTCCTACATCACAGCAAAATTAGTCAGTTGGGGATAGGACGGTAATCTCGCATACACCGAATATTTGCCGACGAGAGTTTGTTTTTGGCGCCCACCGTGTATGAATCGGGAAGGGAGTCGATTTCGGCCGAGGAGACACTATGTTTTGGCGCCCACCGTGTATGAATCCGGGTGAGAGGCGGTTACGTCACGTTTGAGTGAAATTACAAACCTACCCCTATCAAAACCTATAGAAATCGAGACGATAGGCTTTGCGTGTCAGGGATAGGCAGTAATTTCCATCTCGCAGATTTTGGTTTCGGGCGGTTACTGCGACTTTCCCCGCTTCGTTCAAACTTTTGCAGAGCAAGAGTGCGCGTTTACCGTGCCAACTCAATTCGAATCCAGTTTGTATTCTATTTTTGTTCGGGTGGGATCCATTTGCGATTGGAATAAAATTCTATATACATTATTTTTATATATATACTTTCAAAAGCACAACAAAGAATTCTGCTCCTTTATATGTATATAATATGATTTACAAATACCATGATCTCAAAATCATAAAGTTGAATTCATAATTTTTTCATTATTGTGAATCCACTCCAATCGAATATTGAATAATCAAATTCTTCAATTCAAATTCAAAGTTTTCGAGATCTTTAAAAAAGTGGATTAATCGGACGAGGACAAAGAGAGAGTCCCATTCTCAAAAAAATTTAAACCAAATTATGTTCTACTAAAATGTATGGATCAGTAATATCTACGTATTAAATAACATAGATGCGCGTGAATTCATATGAGTATGCATGTTTGATAGATCAATTTTGGTTCGAGTATGAATTACATGTATCATCATCTCGAATTCAAATATTTGAATCCCTTTTATGTTCACTTCTTTCACGCCCATCTCTCTGGCATGCTCCTTCATGTAGTTATCATTCTCTTTTCTCCAGCTCACCCGCACGCTGATAATCCCCAAGTGGAGGGAATCATCGTAGCAATTTCCAAAAGTGGAAGTGATAAGTATGGAGTGTCGAACCCACAAGGAGCTAAAGGTAAGATCAATATTCTCTCAAGCCCTATCTGCCACTGATACGACTCTACGTGCACCGAACGTTTGCTTCCAACTAGTAACGAGAAATAAAACTACGTTGTGGGCATGAAGAGGGTAACTTTGCATGGTATCGGAGAGCTAAAATATAAAAGTAGGTGTTGTTATCATAAAGTTAGAATATATTACTAAATATTATAAATAGCGAGTGTGGAATAATGGTGGATCGGTGTGCGGAATTGTCCTAGGCAATTATTAACAAGACCGGTAGTCGTCATTGCAATTTCATATGAGGGAGAAGCATAAGCTAACATACTTTCTCTAATTGGATCATATGCACTATGATTGGAACTCTAGCAAGCATCCGCAACTACTAAAGATCATTAAGTTAAAACCCAACCATTGCATTAAAGCATCAAATCCTCTTTATTCCCATACGCAACAACCCCCTTACTCGGGTTTGTGTTTCAATCACTCACCAACCCACTATAAGCGAATCATGAACGTATTGCAACACCCTACATCGGGAATCCCTCACGCTTGCGCGACACGGAGGGCACCATAGGACAGCACCAAAATAAAACATACAACTCGTACCAATCTAGATCATCAATCAACCCAAAGACAAAGGATATCTACTCAAAACATCATAAGATGGCAACACATCATTGGATCATAATATGTGGCATAAAGTACCGTGTTCAAGTAGGTATTACAGCGGGGTGCAGGAGAGTGGACCGCGTAAAATAGATGAGGATGGTGATGGTGACGGTGATGTTGATGAAGACGATCACCGCGGCGATAATTCCCCTCTTGATGGCACTCCGGTGCCACCAAGAGAGAGTAGGAGAGGTTCTCCCCCTTGTTCTTCCTCCTCCATGGCCTCCCGTGATGATGGGGAGGGGTTCTCCCTCTAGTCCTTGGCCTTCATGGCGATGATGGCCTCTCCGGGATCCTCCTCCATGGCCACCGGTGATGATGGCCCCCTCCGGCAGGGTGCCGGAGAGGGCCTAGATTGATTTCTCATGGCTACAGAGGCTTGCGGCGGCGGAACTTCTGATCTAGGTTTCTTTCTGGAAGTTTGGGTATATATGAGAGGTGTTGGCGTCGAGAACAAGTCAGGGGGGTCTCCGGGCTGTCCACGAGGCAGGGAGGCGCGCCCAGGGGGTGGGCGCGCCCCCCACCCTCGTGGGCAGCCTGGGACTCTTCTGGCCCAACTCTTTGACTCCTTGGCCTTCTTCTGGTCCAAAAATAAGCTCCGTCAAGTTTCAGGTCAATTGGACTCCGTTTGGTTTTCCTTTTCTGCGATACTCTAAAACAAGGAGAAAACAGAAACTGGCACTGGGCTCTAGGTTAATAGGTTAGTCCCAAAAATCATATAAAATAGCATATAAAACATCCAAGGTTGATAATATAATGGCATGAAGACTTCATAAATTATAGATACGTTGGAGACGTATCACGCGCTCACTTCATGTTTCTCCTATCTTTGCAAACATGGTCTCTCGACGTCTCCCTTGAGAAGTGTCACACTCTCCCTATCATTATACATTACACGGTTTTCATTATCTCTCACGTCTCTACCGTTCTCTGGTATCACTAGGTACCTAAGCTTTCTTTTTCACCGCCACACACACAGTCTCACTCGTCTTTCACTTTGTCTTCTCTCTATGGGGTTCTCTCACACACCCTATATGTCTCTAGATATGACTCATACCACTAAAATTACTCTCTCCTGCAGACATAATATTTGTTGCGGTCTCCTTTCTGTCTCCATCCCAGTTATAAACTGACATTATTCATTTGTTTACCGATCAGACAAACTCCCCCCCCCCCCCGCTCTCTCTCTCTCACACACAGCTCCTGCTCCCACTCCCCTTCCCGACAATCGTCTCTCTCTCTCTCACACAAAACTCTCGCTTTCGCACCCCCGACTCGTATTTCTCTTACATCATTGATCGACTAGCCTCCAAATAGGTTTATACACCCGCACACTCGTGCTTCCACTATCGCGTACATGTCTCTCTCGCGCTCCTTGTATCTATGTAGATTTTTCATCCCTTCTTGAGACACGCCCTCTCGATCGTGCACACACACACTATCGCCTCATTTTAAGCTGATACCTCTCTCACACACACTCTTTATGTCTTTATCACACATGCACTCCCTCCTCCTCTCTCCCTCTCTCTCACACACAAAACACACACACATGGGCTTTTTGCAACAACTAGCAAGATGCCCATGCGTTGCACGGAACATCAAGATGCATTGGTATGAGTAGTTTATCTTGTGGGAGAAAAGGATGAACGAGGGAAGGCCTTATTTGCAAATGTGGAGAGGGGTGTGGGTATCTTTTAGCAAAATTGTCATTGTTTCCTTCCTATCCGTCAGATATAAATCGGACGGCCTATATTGCAGGATGGCAAGCACACCATCATCACTGACTATATTGCCATAGTTTCCTTCCTATCCGTTAGATATAGATCAGATGGCCTATATTGCAGGATGGGAGGCACACCATCATCACCAACTCTGTTTTTATCTCTACTCTTATAAAAAGCATAGTCGGTGATGATGGTGTGCCTGCCATCCTGCAATATAGGTCGTCCAATCTATGTCTAATGGATAGGGAGGAAACTGTGGCAATTTACCCGCACTCCTCTCCACATTTGTAGATAAGGCCTTCCCTCTTTCATCCTTTTCTCCCACAAGATCTTGATGTTCCGTGCAACGCATGGGCATCTTGCTAGTAAGAATAGAAATTAGAGATATACCACTTCTCAAATCTTGAAACCAACAACATTCCTCCCTTATCTCATCAAAACCGCCAAAGGAATATATTTTGAGTGAAACATAAGATATTTTTAGTGATACACGTATTTCAAAACTAGACTCTTTTTTCTATCAAATCGGTGAATAAGTATTAATCTACTTTGATCGTGTGGCAACGCATTGGCACATTGCTAGTAGTTCTTACTACTGTATAATTTTTTGGACACCAGACAAACGGTCGAGTACATATACGAAGAGAAGAGGCGCACGCACGCAGTTGGTCTCTCGCTGTCTCACACACATGAGAGTTACGTAAAGGCACCATTAACAAATAAACCCTAAAACCCTAGGTGCACCATTGCTGCATGCGCGGGCACCGGGTACGTGGTGGAGCGCACCTTTGTAGGAATAGTTAGCTCGCGTGATAATTTGATCCGTAGGAGTTGATGGTCGGGACCACAAGCGACCTGGAGGCGGTGGCTCGCCAGTTGCCATAGATCGAGTAGCCACGTTTAAAATATCATTTTTTAGCGGGGTAAGAGTTCCGATTTTCAAGGGCGCGTTATAAGTACTTAAGTAGTTTTTAGAACGATTGGTATGCAGCGAAAATGGAATTCATAACTACTACCTCCTTGGCGTATGGTTGTATGGGTTTATGTTGCGAGATGTTGAACCTGGTAGTTCTAGGGAAAATACTATGGTTTAGATGTTGGTTTTCAGTAATGAAAATCGGAAGGGGGAAACCCTTCTTTGATCAAAAAACAAACTACTACCTCCGTCCTGGTTTACTAGTCCCCATCGTATTTTGGGTCAAAGTTTGTCCATGAATTTTACTTGTAAAATGTGAATGGAAAACGAGATTTTGTTATACCCAAACAAAAAAGGACTGGAGGGAGTGATTGCTCTGACACGGACGCAGCCTCTCATAGCGTAGGCATTGAATCAGCGCGCCGGCCAAGAGGGCCCCACTCGCTGCAGGTCAGGCTGAACACACCTCCTCGCCACATGCAACCGTCTTCAGATTGCCCCGCCTACCTCCATCGAATCCGCGCATGTGCCGGCAACACGTCCTTCCACGAGCCAGCTGGCATTTTAGAACACAACGTCGGTTGGCTCCTCTCGTCCGCTAGCTATTTAAACGAGGCCAGATGTTTGGCAAGAACCGCCCCACACCGCTACTCCCCATATCCTCCTTGCACCATTTTCTCCACACTCTCCATAGCATGCGGTGAGCAGGGAGACGAGTTCTCCGGCATAAAAGCCGGCTGGGTGCCCCGACAAGCCAGGCAACTCGCTGCCCCACCTCCCTCCCCGCCCCAGGCCGTCAGTACGATCGGCGAGGCTGCAGGTGGGCAAGCGAAGGAGCAAGCCGCCGCTCCAAGCTGGCCCCTGGTGCATCAACTCGACGCTCCAAGCCTGGTCGCAGAGGAGTGGCCAGTTGTTGCACGCCGGCACACGGGGGACCACGGCGTCCAATGCATGGTGGTTGGCCGCGCCATCTGACACAAACGTTGGCAGAACCGCGGCATGCTAGCGGAGGTGGCCAACACGTTTGCGGCCATCGCTGACACCGAGGAATAGTAGACCACTGGAGCCGCCGCCGCTCTGAACCCACAAATGCTATGACCACTGCGTCGCCGGCATAGACACCCAGTGTGTTGCCCGGTTTGGCTCAAAACATCGTGGACCCCAGCCGCAGCCGGTATTAGAAATTATACCTACTTCTAGAAGTTATTCGCGATTAGTCAAAAATGACCAAAATATAATTAATTACGCATGGTCTTGACTTGTTGTGCTCGCACTGGTAGTAGGAACTAGAGGTTTTTTTATTTATAGCTCTCCTCACATTTTTTGGCTTTGAAGTGAATCATGGTTGTGGACATTATCTATGAATGTGTAGATATCTGTGAACATGAGTTTGATGTGGAAGTTGAACTTGGAATGCTGGGCTTGCGCGTGAACTATACCATGTCCAATGCTTCATCTGTTATTGTTTGGAAAGTAATTGCTGTTATTACATGACCCAAAAAAAATTATTTGTGCCACATCAGTAGATGCACGGACATCACAACAGGCATGCTGACTGGATAAACATTTGAACCTAGCTATTATGAAGGAAAATTTGTATTGACAACAGTTTTTGATAGCAGGAGACGCCTAGCCCGCTCTGCCTCTGCTAGCTTCTTTCTGGCTTCTTCCATCTCTTCTTTGGCTTGGGTGAAGAGAGCATCTGATTGCTCTTTACACTTCTTCAGGAACTCAGCTACATTCTCAAGGGCTGATGCAAGCTTTCTTTTAGCCTTCACTAGAGCCACGAAGACATGAACAGTTGACGACTCCACCTGGCTTGTATGTAATCCAGCATCATCTGGGAATTTGCACCTTGTGTCTAATCTAGCATCATTAGGGAACTTGCACCTTGTGTGTAATCCAGCCTCATTTTGGAAACATGATCTCGAGGTTGACCATACTTCCCTCCTCACAGGAACTGCATCCTGACATGAAGTTACTTCTTTTTTAGATCAATACTCAGAGCAACCCAGATCCATTTAGTAGAAGCCAGATAAACAGGACTCGGAGAAGTGAATTCAAAAGGAAAAATATAAAAACAGACTACAAGGTGAGAACACCCACTTCCTACATCAAGCTAAAAACGAAAGCACTAGGACGATTAAGACTCTTCTTATTACACATCAAAGAACACGAGGCTAAGAGAAATAGAACTACAACATGTACACATCGAAGAACACGAGGCTAAAAGAAAGTAATTGAAAGGGTGTTACTTACCAAAGCTCGTTTTACAGGTTCGGTGAAGCTCCTCTTTAACTTGCCACGCTCCTTGAAGATGTCCCCAATATCCCGTGTTTGTTCTTCATTGCTCCTTTGCATGTTCGCAATCGTGGTTTTAAAATCTCAACATGGCAAGAAAATATACTAGTAATACTCACGCATCTTGTGGGCAACATTAAAGCACTCGTCTGCCATGTTAGAGCATCTCCAACAGAAGCGCAACACGCGGCGCTTTAAAAAAGCATTTACAGTGCTGAGATCGAGAAGTAGAGATAGAGAGTAGAGACTAGAGAGTAGAGACATAGACAGTTCTCAGTATAGATATAACATAGATAGATAAAAATAGATAGTTCAACTAATCCTCGTCCTCCGACTCCTCCTCGGTGATGTCCTCCTTCGACGTCTCAATGTAGGCGTGAAGATACTGATCATCGTTGGATTCCCAGGGCGACGCTGCTCCTAGCCTCATGTTGAATTGAGCGACCGCTATTCGCGTACGCTTGTCCTCGTGATAGGCGGCTCGCTCTGCCCTCCTCTTCTCCCTCTCCGCCCTCCTTTGCGCATAGAACTCGCGCTCGTTGATGATGTCCTATGGGAAGCATTGGCGCCACAACGCCATGGCTTCCTCGTCCATCTCAGTGGTGCCGAGACGGTGCTCCCACCTCTGGTTGTCGCGACGATCCTCGTCGGTGATAAGCCACGGCAGAGGCGTGAGCTCCTGCGCCCGCTCCCGCGTCGGTATGTTGGGGAAGTTCAAAGTTCTATGAGGCCACCGGAGGCACCACACCCCCGCGTCGTACGTGCGAGCGGGCTCGTTGGCGGTGTCGAAATTGCCGAGGCCGGGGCGCATCCCGCGGAACCGGATCTCGGCGGAGAAGCTGCCGGAGGGGCGCGCGCGGACGCCGCGGTATCCCCAAGTTTCCCGGCGACGCGGCAGCATGGTGGTGCGGCGGCTGTGAGGCGAGAAAGAGCGGGGCGAGAGCAGTGGCGAGGCAAATAGCGGGGAGAGAGCGGTGGCAAGGCACAGAGCGGTGGGAGGGTGTTGGATTTTATAAAGCGCGCCGGACGCCGCGCGCCAAAACTAGTTCGCGCCCGACCGCTTTTTCCCGCGCGCGCGATCCTTTCCTGACGTCCCTGTTATCTCTACTCTCTTCTCTACTATTATATTTATTTTATATTTTATATTTATCTCTACTTCTCTACTCTCTACTCTTTTTTCTTTTAAAAAACAAAGTTGCTGATGATGGTGTGCCTGCCATCCTGCAATATAGGCCGTCCGATTTATATCCGATGGATAGGAAGGAAACTATGGCAATTTTGCAGAAAGATACCCACACCCCCTCCAGATTTGCAAATAAGGCCTTCCCTCGTTCATCCTTTTCTCCTACAAGATAAACTACTCATACAAATGCCTCTTGATGTTCCGTGCAACGCATGGGCATCTTGCTAGCTCTAAAAAACTTTTCATTATTTGCCACACTACTGGTTGCAAATGAAGAACCTACCCAAGCACAGCGCCCGACGCACAATTACAAGCTCATATTCTGTTGGACAATGGAGGCTATAACCAATTACTTTTACGGGAACAAAGCAACCAAGAAATTTGAAGGGTAGGTATGCACAAAATTGGAACTGCATGTGTACTGCTAAGTGATTCAATACACACATTACCAATCAAGGAGGAGAACGATGGTCGCGGCGGCCCCTATGCATCATGCTCGGCAACGCAAGTCAGTTCATTGTCCACGATGGTGGTGCTTCTGCACTTGGAGTCGGCTTCCTGGAAGCAGATCCGAGACCGTGGAAGACGGTGCCGGGGAAGAGGCTCCGTGTACGACGACGACGGTGGACCAGCTCTAGTGCGGTGTACGAGGTCGTCGATGAGGCAGATGCGCTGCAGTGGATGAGTGCGCCGATGGAGAAGGGGAGGAGCACGAAGGCTGCGGTGCCGTGGAGAAGTCTATTTTGGTGTGGGGATAGAAAATGGGGAGTATTCAGGTGTACTACTCTGGGTGCCGGGGTGGGGTTGGCTGGGTAGGGTGAACCTGAAGTTACAAAAACAGGCCCCTGCCAACTATAATCCGTAGACCTGTTCCGAAGGTTATGATGGTAACTTCGCACTGCTCGAATCAGGGTTGCGGGAGATTTTCCCGCCGACCTCAAAATTTTGTGACACTTAACTCCCCGTGTGGCATGTTGGGTGATTGGGCTAAGCAACTAGCGAGTAGTACTAGTAACTACTAGTACTCCCTCCGATTTTATTAACTGCATATTAGGTTTGACTGAAGTCAAACTTCCTAAAGTTTGACCAAGTTTATAGAAAATATAAACATTTACCATAACAAATATGTATGATGTGAAAGTACACTCAATAATTAATCTAATGCTATTTATTTGTTATTGTATATGTTAATTTTGTTTGTTATAAACTTTCTCAGAGTTTACAAAACTTGACTTTGACCAATGCTAATACGCGGACTTAAATAAAAATGGAGGGAGTACACATTTTTTTTCTTAGTTTGTAGTGAATTAATCATTTGTTGTAATTGTGAAATAAATATATTAGGCTACTGACTTCGAATGTAATGGTCTATACAATTCAATAGTTACAATCATTGTTGAATTCCAAGATGTATACGAGGTCTATAGTACTTCACAATATACTCAAACTCACATAATCCCAATCAAATGAGAATCTAAATGCATTTCATAGTTATTACTTTGTAGGATGCAACAAAACCAACCATAACTCTACATCATCCATTATAAAAGCAACATTTTGAACACATCCCAATGGTGAATGAAACGTGTAGAGAGAGCTTGCGAAGATGGAGCAGATAGGGCGGTAAAGATTGTGTGTATGTGGACAAGAGAGTAGGAGACAAACCTAACAAGAGAGAGAGAGAGATAGAGAGAGAAAGAGAGAGAGGAAGAAGTTAGGTGTGAGATAGATGGAGACATGTAATATACATGAGATGTGTGTGCATCCGGATTCTGTAGACGTGGAATGAGAAGAGACAACAAGTTTGATGAGAGAGCTGGAAAAACATGGACGAGAGGGGAAGGATCTCGTGGGTTGAGGGATTGATAATTTTGTGATACAGATTGGTGATGGTATATGGATACGGATTGGTGATGGTATATGGATACAGATTGGTGGCGGATAAGCGGTGGTGGTAGATGGCAGGAGTGATGACGATGGTGTGGCGGCAGCGTGACAACTTGTGAATAGAACTCGAAACTCTAAGGGAAACTAGACGCTAAGACCAGCAACTTGACACGACGATGCAACCGCAAATTCAACAAAGCAAAGTACTTAAAAGACTATGCAAAGGCTCAGACTGGTTTGGATATGATGAACTAACCCTAAATTTTTTTTGGCTTTTTCATGGACTATAGGTATGAAGAACAGACTTGATCTAAACTACGAAAAACTGTAAAATCTCACCGAGCAACCTGGAAATCTGATACCACTTGATAGAGGCAAAGGTGTCCCGTCTTTCGATGAGATGGTGATTATAGTTTCGGAGGAGTAGACTTTCACGATCCGACTACGAACGTGCGAGCACGTCGCGCCTTAGCAATCGCTAAACCAACTCCAAGAGGTTATTGACCACGCCAGAGCACGATCAACCTGACCACGAGGGTCTGTTTCCTGCGAGCAAACGAAGAACAAGCAAGAAACTGATATTGCAATCTGGATATTGCGAATATAAGAGGAAAGCTTTATTAATGAAGGTGGGGTTCTGTGACGCCTTTGTCTGGTCGTTGAACACAAACGAAGTACGCGAAGTTGCAGCTATGGCGAACTTTTGATCTAAACAAAATCCAAAGTCTAAACGATGCCCTAATGGCTGTATATATGGAGGAAGAGGGGGAATTTCGTGGCCCTTGGAGGAGGGGTCCGAAACCAACCCTAACTCTTGTTTCCCCACACATACGGACTCTAAAAACAGCCTATATTCAAGTATTTTGAAATTACATGGGCCTGGCCCAATAATAAGGTGACGCAGCACCTAGAATAGCCTCTGGGCAAAATTTATGAAGTGCCATCTTGTATATTTCGTCCAAGGCTTCATGCACTCATTATGGTGGCTTCAAAGTCCTGAAATCATCACCGGAAACTCCGTTCTTTTTTCCCTTGCGCATGCCATCAACTCCATGCTTGTTCTTGCTCCAATGTTCATCCTTCTCCAAGCTAGGCCCTTCATTTGTAAGGAAAATAAATGTATCCAATTGAGGCAGCATCATATTCTCATGAACATTAGAATCATTACTAAGAAACGAAAGTACCTAGTAATTTAATTGGCGCACGCGAGCTCTAGTAATTGGTCCAGTATGTATAGTTTTTTTACCAAAGAACAGTAGGGAAAAAACCCTACTATGTGGCATTTTTCATTAATATAGGAGTAGCAAAATAAATAGTCTTACAATGGTTGTTGGGGAAACAACCAGAGATAGAAGAATTACAAATAATGGGAAATGAGAAGAAAAAATAAAAAATAATCTAAGTTATTGAAATTAAATATTGTCAATCCAGGATGACATGCCATCTTTCAGAGATGGTTTAGCTCTCATCATGGTAATCTTGAAAGATCTGATAAAATCATACTTGCATTCATTGATTGAGCAAGGTATCCCATCAAATATCATCCCATTTCTTTGATTCCAAATGCTCCAGCACCCCACTATCATAATTTCCATGAAATGTTTGATTTTGTATCTGTGATTGGCATCCATGATCATATTGTGAATATCCAAGTCAGAATTCCATTCAAAACCAATATTCCACCAAAAACCTTGACTGAATGGGCAAGTGAAAAGGAGGTGAGTTCTGTCTTCCATATCTTCTGCATTACATAACACACATGTAGTGGAATCAAGTTGCATGCTCTTTCGAGTTAAGAGATCACTTGTGTTTATTCTATCATTAAGCATTAGCCAGCAGAAAAATTTATGTTTTGGTAGGCAACATGATTTCCATATCCACTTGAAAGTGTCAGCAGCATCTTCACCCTTCATAATAAATTGATAAATCTTCTTGGTCACGTGTTTGTTACTGCTCCAGTCGAGAGTCCAATTATCATGATCATAGTTGTGCCTGATGGTATTTAATTCATCAGAAAGTTGATGTAATTGCTGATGTGCTTGAATAGATAGGGGTAGTTGAAATAAACTATATAAATTATCCAAATCCTTGGCAGCCTTGATAGATATATTTTCCTTATAAGTGAAAGAGTGCAGTTCAGGAAACTTTAGTTTCATAATGTCACCTTTCCATTTGTCCTCCCAAAGCATATTGGTTTCACCAGATTTAATATCACAAGTTGTCATATCTCTGAAGTAATCATACATTTGCATGCAATCTCTCCACCAAAAAGAGCCTTTGTTCCTGTTAGAATGAGGGGCTTCATTATTATGATAATGGGCCTCCCAAATTAACTTAACCCAAGGCACATCAATCTTGTTGTAAAATTTGTAAAGGTGCTTGATAAGAAGGGCTTTGTTTTGTTCTCTCAAATTTAGAACTCCGAGTCCCCCTTGAATTTTTGGCTTGCATATCATCTGCCAGCTTGCCAAACATTTGCCTCCTTTATTAATATCATTTCCATACCATAGGAAATTTCTGCTTGATTTATCAACATGATCTAGGATGGTGATATGAACTTTGAGGGAGCACATAGCAAATATTGGCATTGAGGCAACAACCAAATTTATATAAGTAAGTCTGCCAGAGTAGTTCATGAATCTAGCAACCCCAGATAATCTTTTATCAATTCTAGATATGACAGGAATGAGATCCTGTATTGAAGGTTTTGTGGTGCCCATGGGTAATCCTAGATAAGTGAATGGAAGGCTCTCGACCTTGCATCCAAATAATGTGGCAAGCCTGGTGACCTCTTGATGATTAACATTGATGGGAATCATGGAGGATTTGCTGAAGTTAACAAAAAGACCCGTGGACAGACTGAAAAGGTTCAGAAGGTATTTGAGGTGGTTAAGCTGATCTTCATTAGCAGGCATAATCAACAAAGTGTCATCGGCATATTGTATGAGTGGATAATCTTGACCATATGCATGATTTATAGGTAGAGATAGTTCTCCATTTGACCAGGCAGCATTAATAACTGTTTGAAGAAGATCTGCAGTAATAACATATAATAATGGGGAATGAGGATCCCCTTGTTTGACCCCTCTCTTACAGATGATTTTTTCCCAGCCACTCCATTGAGTAGGACAGAAGTAGATGCAGTTTGGAGAATGTTGTTTACCCATTTGATCCATCTAGGTCCAAAACCTTTGGCTCTGAGCATAGCAATAATGGTTTTGTATTCCACCTTATCAAATGCCTTTTCAAAATCTAATTTGAGTATGATGATAGGCTCTTTTGACTGATGGCATAAGTGGAGATATTCAAAGGCATATCCCAAACAGTCCTGTATGTTTCTACCTTTGATAAATCCATATTGATTCTGATGGATAACTAAAGTAATAATTTTCTGAGCTCTGTGAGCCATAAGCTTAGTAACAATTTTTAGGGGAAGACTGACCAGGGAAATAGGCCTAAAATCATTCATATTGAGAGGGTTTGCAATCTTTGGAATAAGAGTAATGAAAGCAGTGTTGATACTCTGAATGTCACTGTTCCCTTCAAAAAAATCCCAAATCATAGTGTAAATGTCATGTTTAATAATATCCCAGCATTTTTTCAGGAAAGAACCATTGAAGCCATCTGGTCCTGGGGCTCTTTCAGATGGAATTTCTTTAATCACCTGATCAATCTCATCCATAGTGAATGGGGCTTCAAGTTCAGATAGGTCAGAGGGCTGAATAAGTTCCTCAAGGTTAAATAACATAGGTGGGTCAATTGACTTGCCCAATCTGTCTTAGAAAGATTTCCAAATGAGTGCAGCCTTATGATCATGGTTTTGGACAGGATTTCCATCTTCATCCTCGATAGAAGTAATGAAATTTTTTCTGTAACTCTGGGTAGCCATGGCATGAAAGAAATCAGTATTTTCATCATCCAGTTTCACACACTTCATTTTAAATCTTGATTTCCAATAAATTCTTTTCACTTCCAATAACTTGGTTATGTGTCTCTTCAAAGTAGTTCTAAAATTGGCTTCCATAGTGCTGAGGATTCTTTGATCTTCAATGCCATCCAGCATAGACAATACATAATTACATGCAGTATGTATAGTAGCAGGGGCTGTGGGTGTAACAATGGTATTGCTGTCCTCATCATCCTCCCCTTCTTGAAATGAAGTCGTCCTCGACGGAAGCTCATCTTCCTCACCGAAATAAGGCTTCAAATCTGCAATGTTAAAAGTGGGACTAACCCCAAAATCTGCAGGCAGCTCAAGTTTATATGCATTATCATTTATTTTCTCTAACACCTTAAAAGGACCATCAGCACGTGGCATTAGCTTTGATTTGCGCAAATCAGGAAATCTATCCTTACGCAAATGTAACCAAACAAGATCTCCAGGTGCAAACACAACATGTTTTCTACCCTTATCTCCAGCAAGTTTATATTTAGCATTCATACGCTCAATGTTTTCCTAGTTATCTCATGCATTTTTAAGATCAATTCAGCATGTTGTTTAGCATCAAAATTAACCTTCTCCGAAGATGGAAGAGGCAACAAATCAATAGGTGCACGAGGAAGGAAACCATACGCAATTTCAAAAGGGCACATCTTAGTAGTAGAATGCAATGAACGATTATAAGCAAATTCAATATGAGGCAAGCATTCTTCCCACATTTTCTTGTTATTCTTCAAAACAGCCCTAAGCACAGTAGACAATGTTCTATTGACTACTTCAGTTTGTCCATCAGTTTGGGGGTGACATGTATTACTAAAAAGCAGTTTAGTCCCCAACTTAGCCCATAAACATGTCCAAAAGTGGCTAAGAAATTTAGTATCACGATCTGAAACAATAGTATTTGGCACACCATGCAAGCGAATAATTTCACGAAAAAACAAATCAGCAACATTAACAGCATCATCACTTTTATGACATGGTATAAAGTGTGCCATTTTGGAGAACCTATCCACGACAACAAATATGCTATCCCTCCGCTTCTTTGTTCGAGGTAACCCTAAAACAAAGTCCATAGATATATCCTCCCAAGGAACACTAGGTATAGGCAAAGGCATATATAAACCATGAGGGTTGAGTCGTGACTTAGCTTTTTGACATGTAGTGCAGCGAGCAACAAAACGATCAACATCTTGTTTCATCTTTGGCCAAAAGAAATGTGTAGCAAGTACGTCCTCCGTCTTCTTCACGCCAAAGTGTCCCATTAATCCTCCTCCATGTGCCTCCTGCAACAACAAAAGACGAACAGAGCTTGCTGGAATGCATAGCTTGTTAGCACGGAACACAAAGGCATCATTAATAACGAACTTGTTCCATGTTCTTCCTTCTTTACAATTCTGCAATACATCTTCAAATTCAGCATCATGCACATATTGATCTCTGATGGTCTCCAAACCAAATATTTTGAAGTCAAGTTGTGAAAGCATAGTATAACGACGAGACAATGCGTCAACAATAACATTTTCTTTACCCTTCTTGTGTTTAATGACATAAGGGAAAGTCTCAATGAATTCAACCCATTTAGCATGTCTACGGTTCAGTTTTGCTTGACTTTTAATATGTTTCAAAGATTCATGATCAGAATGTATAACAAATTCTTTGGGCCATAAATAATGTTGCCATGTTTCTAAGGTCCGAACAAGAGCATATAATTCTTTATCATAAGTAGAATAGTTCAGACTAGGCCCACTCAATTTTTCAGAAAAGTATGCAATAGGTTTGCCATCTTGTAACAACACACCTCATAATCCAATTCCACTAGCATCACATTCAAGCTCAAAAATCTTATTAAAATCAGGAAGTTGGAGCATGTGTCAACTTATCTTTCAATACCGTGAAGGCTTCTTCCTGTGCGTTACCCCAAACAAAAGGCACATCCTTCTTTGTAAGCTCATTGAGAGGTGCAGCAATGGTGCTGAAATCTCTCACAAAACGCCTATAGAAACCAGCGAGTCCAAGAAAACTCCTCACTTGTGTGACCGTTTTGGGTTGCGGCCAACTCTCAATAGCTTCAATCTTGGCTTTATCAACTTCAATTCCCTGTGGAGTAACAACATAGCCAAGAAAACATACTCGGTCGGTGCAAAAGGTGCACTTCCCAAGGTTACCAAACAAACGTGCATCACGTAGAGCAATAAAAACAACACGTAAATGTTCCAAATGTTCTTCCAAAGATTTGCTATAAATAAGTATATCATCAAAATAGACTACCAGAAATCGTCCAATGAAAGCACGTAAAACTTCGTTCATTAGTCTCATGAAAGTACTAGGTACATTAGTTAACCCAAAAGGCATGACTAACCACTCATATAAACCAAACTTAGTTTTAAATGTTGTTTTCCATTCATCTCCCAATTTCATACGAATTTGATGGTATCCACTACGCAAATCAACTTTGGAGAATATTTTAGAGCCACTCAATTCATCAAGCATAGCATCTAGCCTAGGAATAGGATGACGATAATGAATAGTAATATTATTAATGCCTCTACAATAAACACACATACGCGACGTACCATCCTTTTTTGGCACTAGTATAACAGGAACAGCACAAGGACTAAGAGATTCGCGTATATAACCTTTGTCAAGCAGATCCTGTACTTGACGCATAATCTCTTTCGTCTCCTCTGGATTGGTACGGTATGGTGCACGGTTGGGTAGCGATGCACCGGGAATTAAGTCAATTTGATGCTCAATCCCTCGAATAGGTGGTAATCCCGGTGGTACGTCTTGTGGGAAGACGTCAGCGAACTCCTGCAAAATGCTAGTGATGGCAGGGGGCAAAGAGGAAGGCACTTCCTCGAATGAAAATAATACATCTTTGCACACAAAAGCATAGCAAACAGATTTGCTAAAATCTAGCTCATCAATATCAGATTTTGTGGAAAGTAAACATGCACTTTTCAATTTAATTTCAGAAGCAACACTAGATGGTTTATTATTAGGTTTCATTTGTTGCTCAAATTCTTTTGCCACAATCTAATTTTCACTCTTATTTTTCTCCCATTTTGCTTTATTAGCTCTATTAATATCATCTTTCAAAATAGATTCAGGAGTCATAGGAAGCAAAGTAATATGGCTATCCTTATGAACAAGAGTATACTGATTGTTTCTACCATGGTGTACAGAATTTTTATCAAATTGCCATGGTCTACCAAGTAATAAGGAACATGCTTGCATAGGTACCACATCACAATCAACATAATCAGCATCTGTAGAGATACTAAAATGCACACGAATAGTACGTGTTACCTTAACCTTGCCGCTGTTGTTGAACCATTGGATGTAGTAAGGATGTGGATGTGGTCTTGTGGTGAGAGATAGTTTCTCCACCATCTCCATGCTAGCCAAGTTGTTGCAGCTCCCTCCATCTATGATGACGCGAACAGAACGTTCCTTCACAACTCCATTTGTATGGAACAAATTATGCCTCTGATTTTGCTCAGCTTGTGTGACCTGCACACTCAAAACACGTTGAGCAACTAAATATTCATACCTGTCAGCGTCTTCAGGAGCCATGTATTGTGTCTCATGATCAGAATCATCTCCACCGTGTTCTTCACGTGTAATAAGAGCCAAAGTCTCCTCATCATAGTCACTAGCGGACTCATACCCACCATCCTCAGTAGCAATCATCACACGCTGAGATTTGCATTCTCTCGCGTAATGACCTCGTCCCTTACAACGACGACAAATAATATCACTTGTGTGCCCTATTGATGCCATGGAAGAACAAGAACTCTATGCAGCCCCAATAGGTGTGCTCTTGGCAGATAGTGGTGGTTGTGCCTGCTTCCTTGTATCACGGCTGGAGGTGGCAGCTGATGGAGGTGTCGGTGCAGTAGACTGTGTGGAAGTAGAGGATGCACGCGGTGTCCATGATGAAGGTCGACCTGCAGAAAAGTTAGTCCGCGCCAATGCGTGTCGATCCTGCACTTCACGTTCAGCTTTACAAGCAAGATGGAATGATGCGGAGCATCCTACGATCATCCCCATGGACCTACCATCGTCTCATCAAGAGCCAAGAGGACCCATGACACGAGCACGACCTAGAGCTCTCAAGAACGAGGTGACTTCCTTCCTTAGTGATATCACATATGATCCACTCGAGACATGGCTACTACCTAAGTCCGATATGCTATGCATGATCAGGTGTCAAGAGGACCCTCACGAAGATGCACGTGAAGACGGACAAGCCGCCAAGTCCATGGATGAAGAGAACCAACGGAAATGGGAAAGTTCCCCTTCCAGGTCCCGGAGATCCGGCCAAGGCCCCGGACATCCGGCCCCTGAAGATGTCAACAACAGCAGCAGCCTAGCCATCGAAGTGCTACAGGGCCCGGACATCCGGCCCCATGCCCCGGACATCCGGCTCCTCCCGAAAGCCCGGAAATCCGGCCTCTTCGCCGGACATCCGACCCCGCCTATCCAGAAAGCACAGAACGCATCCACGCCAACCCAGACATCCGGCCCCTCCTGAAGCCCCGGACATCCGGCCCGACGCCCGGACATCCGGCTCCGTCTGTCTGCGCACAGTAAAGGGCCAAAGCCCATGTACCTCTTCGCGCCCCTAGACTATATATACTCCATCCCTTCCTCTTTCTAGGGTTAGCAAAGGATTAGCTCATTTAGAGATAGAGCTTTGCTCATCCATATCAGATCTACTCCACGAGAGAGACCGCGGCCCCTCTACGGAGACGATCCACCTTGGATTCAAGACCTTCTCACAGAGAAGACCCCCATCAAGACCTCCTTATGGAGAAGAACCGGTTACCTTTGTATCGTCCTTTGTTGACTTTAGATCTTGTATCTCACCTTTGTGTTCATCGATCTAGCACATGTGTGATATATTCTTGTTGGTTGAGTGATTTCTCTCGTGTCCCCCTCGTGTTTTCCCTCGTGTTTCCCCTTGTGTTCATCACATTCTTCATAGGAATCCGCTCCTTTCGTGAAAGATCGGCCACCTAGGGTTCCGCCCCACATCATCTTGGTATCATGAGCCACGTTGATCACGATTTTGGAGCCCCCTCTCTTTGTTTTCTAGCTTGATTTTGTTGTTTTTCGTCCTAATTCGAAAATTGCCCCAATTTTTTTTTGTGATTCGTTGGTGTGATGAAGTTTTGTTGGATTTGATCCGCGGATTTCGTGTGTTGCAGGTAGATCTAGCTTTTCCCCATCTTTTCCCCAAATTCCATCCACAAAATCTTCCGAAATTTGCCCCGGATTTGACCTCCCCACGCGGTGTTCTTCGTGTTCGTCCTCGGATCCCGAGCCCGGACATCCGGCCCGACAGCCCCGACATCCGGCCCGCCCCGGACATCCGGCCATCAGTCCGGACATCCGGCCCCTGACATCAAACTTCCATCCTCCACTCCGCTTTCCGCCTAACCTTCGCCAAATTTCGTCCTGGAGCTCACATACACTTCCGCATACCACCACCACTTCCGCATAGCACCACCATAGCCTTTCCCGCTACCAACTCCGACAATTTTGACCCGTTTTGCTTTGAGAATTTGAGTTGTGGTTTCCGTGTCCTATTGTGTTTCGGCTATCTAGGTACGGTTCGACATCAACATCACCACCGCTCATCTTCGCCAAGGACTACTACGAACGGCTACATCACAATTGTGGTATCAACCTCACCTTGGTATCACTTTGGTATCATGATACATCATACTCTCTTGCATTTGCATTGATAACCCCATGGCCTTACTTTTGCGTAGCTTACCCATCGAGACTAGCCTTTGAGTATTGTCGGCAACGTGACTTGTGCACATTAGTGATCATACTTCGCATAGCATACATACCATCATTGTGTTGCATATTTTGGTATCATCTCTTGTGTCACAAAGTTGTCTTCGCATACACAATTGCTATCTTGGTTCGTGAAGCATTGCATGAGAAAAGAGCTCAAACAACAAAGAGCCAAACAAGCTTTTAAGCAAAAGAAGAAAGATAAGCAAAGAGCTTATAAGCAAGAACCATAGCATCATACAACATTAAGATTGTCATACTCGATCATCTTGGATCAAAAGCATAGAAACATCATACATATAGCATACTTGGGATAGAAGTTGTTGCATTTTTGCTTAGTAGGTTGTGCACAAGTTCGTATCCGCCTATTGTGCAATCGTGCTAGCGTCTCTCTAGTGTTGTGCAACAAGAGCATCTTGGTGGATTCCACATTTTGGCTGATCCTTGGTTGCCCAACCCCACTTATCTATTTGCATGTGTGTTTCCGTGTACCATATCTTGCTATTGGTCTGCTTGTTGCATTTACAAGTCGCGAATCTTTTCCAACATTATTGAGTCTCACTTACAATTGCATCAAATTTTGTGCCACCATCCTAACCAAGCTCTACCATAAGCTTTTACTTGTGTAGGTGTGAGAACCGACAAGAATTGGTACCAATTGTGCTATTTCCTTGCTACACATTGGAGTGATCTTTGATCAATTTTCAACATCGGTCAAGGTACATTTGGTATTGGTTCTTCTCTTTCTCCCACTCACATATCTTTGTTTGGAATGATGGATAGGCCAAGTACTTCTACCAACCCACTATTCTTGGAGCAAGACGACGACATGTCATCCTACGTCACCAAGACTCAACTATTTGGTGCACATCGGGCTTTGCATCAACAACAACTTGCTTTGGGCGATCGCATCGACAATCTCGCCACCGACCTATGACAATCCGAGCAACGTACAAGAGACTACTTTGACACATCCATGAGTTCCCTCAAAGAAGATATCCGAACCATGATGGTCCGCTCTTCTACAACTTTGTCCTCGTCAAGACGGAGCCGCTCAAGTCGTCACTCCGACGACACCCTCTCCGGTTCAAGTACACCGACATCGAATACTCTTCATCGTGTCGCGCGTCAAGACCGTCAAGCTAACCGCAATCCTCTACACGACACCGACTCTCAAGAGCATCGACATCGTCAAAACCAAGCTGCTTTCGCACAAGCACAAGAATGGCAACGCCAACAACAACAAGAACAAGAGGACCGAGCGCGACAACATCAAGATGCACAAGACGCCGAGGCGCAACGTCAAGAACAACAACTACGTGAAGCTCAAGCACTTGAGGCGCAACGTGCCCTTCAAGATTCAAGTCGTGCTGTAGCCAATCGAGGCCGACAAGCTCGACTACATCAAGAAGCACTTCGTGACGAAGCTCAAGAAAGGATTTAACAAGCACGTGTGCATCGACAAGCTCCTCGTCAAGATCGACAAGCTCCTCGTCAAGATAGACAAGCTCCTACTCAAGCGAGACAAGAACGTCAAGTCAATCGAGAGCAAGAAAACAATGGACCCCCTCCTCGCCAAGAGCAACATGAGGTTGACAACCCTCCTCGCCAAGAGCAACATGAGGAAGACAACCCTCCTCGCCAAGAGCAACATGAGGAAGACAACCCTCCTCGCCAAGAGCAACATGAGATTGTCAATCCTCACCGACATGGGCGTCATCATCCCCGACCCCAACACAATGAAGAGCAACGATATGGCAAGCTAAAGTTTACCATGCCCAAGTTTACAGGAAGCAATGACCCCGAAGAGTACATATCATGGGCATTGAAGGTTGACAAAATCTTCCGCTTGCACAACTACGAAGAAGAGAAGAAGATCGCAATGGCATCCCTCGAATTCCAAGACTACGTCCTCATTTGGTGGGAACAAGTCATTGAGCGCCAAGCGGCAAGAGGTGAACCACCCATCACCACTTGGGCACAAATGAAGGATGTCATGAGAGCACGATTCGTGCCAAACTACTACAACCGCGACCTCTTCAAGAAACTCCAACAACTCAAGCAAGGAACCAAGAGCGTTGAAGAATACTACAAGGAAATGGAGATTGCCATGATAGGAGCCAATGTCAACGAAGATGATGAGCAAACTATGGCACGTTTCTTGAATGGACTCAATCACCCTATCAAGAAGATTGCCGACTTCCAACCATACTCGAACCTCATCGAGCTAGTGCATCAAGCTACCAAGGCGGAACGGCAAGTACAAGACGACTTCAAGTATGCCAAGTTCTCATCCAAGTCCTATGGCCTCTCCAACAATCAAGCTTCGACGACTCCCACTACAAGCAACGGCGACAAGTCAAGTTACAAGAAAACTTTGACAAGCTCAAGTCGTCCTCCTACTACAAGCAACTTCAAGAAAGCTTCATCATCATCTACCCCAACTGATGAGACCATCAAGACGAGTTCCATCAAATGTTTCACATGCGGAGGCCGAGGCCACAAGTCCTTCGAGTGCACAAACAAGCGCACCATGATCCTCAACGATGACGGAACCTATGACTCCATGAGTGAAAGAGAAATGGAAGCCCTTGAGCAAGTGGCCATGCACCACCAAAAAGAGAGTGAGCGCCACAAGCCCAAATTGAGTGCCTCCAGGATGAGCGATAAGAAAAACTTAGTCCTATTTGCCACCAAACGTGAGATGAGAGAAGTGTGTGAGAACCCATCAAGTGTCCTACACTATGTCCTATTGTGCAAGGACGAGGCACCAAAAACTAACAACTCTCACGATCTACCTTTGGTGTTATCTTCTTTATTGCAGGAATTCCAAGATGTTTTCCCCGATGAGCTACCTCCGGGTCTACCTCCACTACGAGGCATTGAGCACCGAATCGATCTCATCCCCGGAGCGCCGCTTCCAAACAAAGCTCCCTACCGCGTCAACCCCGAAGAAACCAAAGAAATACAATGGCAAGTAAAGCATCTCATAGACCATGGTCATGTGCGTGAAAGTTTGAGTCCTTGTGCCGTACCGGTCATTCTTGTGCCAAAACGAGATGGTAGCTTTCGCATGTGCTCCGATTGTAGACCTAGCAATGCTATCACCGTTCGTTATAGGTACCCCATTCCACGCCTTGATGATATGCTTGATGAACTTTGCGGTGCCACTATCTTTTCCAAAATTGATCTTAAAAGTGGTTACTATCAAATCTGCATACACGAGGGTGATGAATGGAAAACCGCTTTCAAAACAATGTTTGGTCTATATGAGTGGTTAGTCATGCCTATGGGTTTATTGGAAGCACCCGGTACCTTCATGCGTCTTATGCATTACGTGTTTCGCCCTTACATTGGTGAATTTGTTGTTGTCTACTTTGATGATATCCTTGTGTTTAGCAAATCTCTCAAAGAGCATGTCACCCACCTTCGCACCGTGCTACAAACTCTTCGAAAAGAGCAACTTTATGCTAATATGGAAAAATGCCTATTTGGTGTTGATAAGCTTGTTTTCTTGGGTTTTGTAGTATCTTCTAAGGGTGTTCATGTTGATGAATCTAAGATCAATGCTATTAAAACTTGGCCCCAACCAACCAATTTGCAACAAGTGCGTAGTTTTCTTGGTTTAGCCGGTTTCTACCGTAGATTTGTGAAGGATTTTAGCACCATTGCTTCACCTTTGCATGCTTTGAGTAAGAAAAATGCACCGTTTGTTTGGCGAACATCCCAAGATATCGCTTTCAATGAGCTTAAAAATTTGCTAACTCATGCTCCCGTGCTTGCATTACCCAACTTTGACAAACCTTTTGAAATTCATTGCGATGCTAGTGGTAATGGCATAGGAGGTGTGTTAACGCAAGAGAAGCGCCCCATTGCATACTTTAGTGAGAAACTATTCGGAGCGCAACTCAATTACCCCATCTATGACAAAGAGCTATATGCTTTAGTGCGAGTTTTGCATGAATGGGAACATTACCTACGCCTTCATGAGTTCATTATCCATACTGACCATGAAACGCTTAAATACCTTAAGGGTCAAACTAAGTTGAACAAGCGCCATGCTAAGTGGAGTGAATTTATTGAGTCATTTCCTTATATCATCAAGTACATTAAAGGTAAGGAAAATGTTGTGGCGGATCCACTTTCCTGTATATGCATGCTTGTTACTCAACTTGAGTTAAATGTCATTGGCTTTGAGCATATAAAAGACTTGTATGAGCATGATCCTACATTTGCTATTCCTTATGACAAGTGTTTGACGCATACTTCTTGGGATCGATACTACATCAAAGATGGATATCTTATGAGAGCTAACAAACTTTGCATTCCCAAGTCCTCTCTTCGCTTGTTGCTTTTGCAGGAATCTCATGGAGGCGGACTCATGGGTCACTTTGGACGCGACAAGACATTTGCTATGCTCTCCAAGAACTACTTTTGGCCCAAGATGTTTTGCGACGTTAATCGCTTCACCAACTGATTCTCTACATGTCGCAAAGCTAAGTCTAAAGCCCAATCTCATGGCCTCTATATGCCACTTCCAATTCCATATCACCCATGGGAAGATATTAGCATGGACTTTGTGCTTGGTTTGCCTAGAACTAGAAATGGCAAGGATTCCGTTTTTGTGGTTGTGGACCAATTCTCCAAAATGGCACATTTCATTCCTTGCAACAAGATAGATGATGCTTCACATGTTGCAAATTTGTTTTGTAGGGAAATCCTGCGACTTCATGGAGTGCCAAAGACGATTGTCTCGGACCGCGACGTCAAGTTCTTGAGTTACTTTTGGAAGACCTTGTGCACCAAGCTCGGAATCAAGCTTTTGTTCTCTTCGGCATACCATCCACAAACCGACGGCCAAACGGAGGTGACGAACCGCACGCTCTCCACTCTACTACGCGTGTTGATAAAGAAGAACATCAAGGAGTGGGAGGAGTGCCTACCTATCGCCGAGTACGCCTACAACCGTGCAAGACATTCGACTACCGGCAAGTCCCCCTTCGAGGTCGTCTATGGCTTCAACCCATTGTCACCATTGGACATTCTACCTCTACCGCTACAAGAGCGCACAAACATGGACGCGAGTGCCCGAGTCAACTTCCTCAAGAAGATGCATGAAGATACAAGGAACACCATCAAGTGCCAAGTACAACGACTCGCGACCAAGCTCAACGTCAACAAGCAACCCATGATGTTCAATGTTGGAGATCTTGTGTGGCTACACCTTCGCAAGGACCGTTTCCCCAATGAACGCAAGTCCAAGCTACTACCCCGAGCGGATGGACCCTTCAAGGTGCTTGCACGCTACATCAACAACGCATACAAGATCGACATCCCACGTGACAAGTATTCCGTGAGCGACATCCCACGCGACAAGTATTCCGTGAGCGACATCTTCAACATCAACGATCTCTCCCCGTACCATGGTGATGAGGATTTTGATCCGAGGTCGGATCTTTCCCAAGGGAGGGGAGATGATGCGGAGCATCCTACGATCATCCCCATGGACCTACCATCGTCTCATCAAGAGCCAAGAGGACCCATGACACGAGCACGAGCTAGAGCTCTTGAGAACGAGGTGACTTCCTTCCTTAGTGATATCACATATGATCCACTCAAGACATGGCTACTACCTAAGTCCGATATGCTATGCATGATCAGGTGTCAAGAGGACCCTCACGAAGATGCACGTGAAGACGGACAAGCCGCCAAGTCCATGGATGAAGAGAACCAACAGAAACGGGCAAGTTCCCCTTCCAGATGGCCCTTGAAGATGTCAACAACAGCAGCAGCCCAGCCATCGAAGTGCTACAGGGCCCGGACATCCGACCCCATGCCCCGGACATCCGGCTCCTCCCGAATGCCCGGAAATCCGGCCTCTTCGCCGGACATCCGACCCCGCCTATCCAGAGAGCACAGAACGCATCCACGCCAGCCCGGACATCTGCCCCCCAGCCCGGACATCCGGCCCCTCCTGAAGCCCCGGAGATCCGGCCCGACGCCCGGACATCCGGCTCCGTCTGTCTGCGCACAGTAAAGGGCCAAAGCCCATGTACCTCTTCGCCCCCCTAGACAATATATACTCCATCCCCTTCCTCTTTCTAGGGTTAGCAAAGGATTAGCTCATTTAGAGATAGAGCTTTGCTCATCCATATCGGATCTACTCCACGAGAGAGACCGCGGCCCCGCTACGGAGACGATCCACCTTGGATTCAAGACCTCCTCACGGAGAAGACCCCCATCAAGACCTCCTTACGGAGAAGAACCGGTTACCTTTGTATCATCCTTTGTTGACTTTAGATCTTGTATCTCACCTTTGTGTTCATCGATCTAGCACATCTGTGATCTATTCTTGTTGGTTGAGTGATTTCTCTCGTGTTTTCCCTCGTGTTTCCCCTTGTGTTCATCACGTTCTTCGTAGGGATCCGCTCCTTTCATGAAAGATCGGCCACCTAGGGTTCCGCCCTACATCATGGAATAAGCGAGTGATATTATTATACTCCTTATATTCTAGAATGGTCTGAATCTCTCTATTTAATCCACCCATAAAACATGCAAGCATAGCTTCATTCTCCTCAACAATACCACATCTAATCATGCCAGTTTGTAATTCCTGATAATATTCTTCTACAGAATTTTTTCCTTCTCTTAAGCGCTGCAATTTTTGAAGTAATTCACATTGATAATAAGGTGGAACCCAACGAGTACGCATAGCAGTTTTCAAAGTAGCCCAAGTAGCTGGAATGGGATATAATCTACAATGTTCAGACCACCAAACACATGCAAAACTAGTGAAAGCACAAACAGCAGCAGGAACACGTCTCTCCTCAGGATATTGTAAACATGTAAATCGTTGTTCAGTTTCTAACTCCCAAGTAAGATATATACTAGGAACATATCTACCCTCAAATGGTGGAATATTCAATTTTAGTTTAGGAAGATGGTCATGAGCTTGTACCTCAGGTGGTGGTGCAGGCCTAGCGTTGCGATGATATGCATGAGGACGACCTGGTGGTGGTGGTGCTGGTGGTTGCACGTAGTTCTGATTTTGATCAACCTCATCCTCGTAATGGTCCTCCACCTCTGCTGTAGCCGCAAGAGCTACAGAAGCATCAACAGTAGGTACACCAGCACCAGAAGTTTGACCAGGATCAAGGGGAACGCGCTGTGCTCGTCCCACTTGATTTGGAAGGCGATGTTGTTGTTGTTGTAGAGGTGCGACAGGTGCAGCAGGTGGTGGAAGACGCGCGAGCAATTCATTAAACTTGTTATCGAGCTTTGTTTCAAATGCCTTCTCAATGCCATCTATCTTCTCCATGGCCTCTTCAAATCTGTTTAGCACATCTTCCACCTGTCCACTCATCATTTGCTGAAAATTCTCATGAAGCTCCTTGTTCGTTAAGTTCTCCCAGTCAATCTCGTCGGCTTGTGATCCTAGCATGGTTAGCAGCAATAAAAACACACAAGAATATGATCCTACAGACTACTAACAAGTGGTGGTGGTGCTGGGTGTCACAAATCCGTCAAGCAAATCTCAAATTCTTACCAGTTCTTACCCAGCAGCAAGCGGTGGTCGACAACCAATGTAGTCAAAACTCTCAAAACTTGGATAAGCGATTACCAGGGAGAGTCAAACACACGACGTAGATGTAGGTGGAGCTGGGAAGGCTTATAATATGGTAGCAAAAAGGGTCAGCAATAATCAATTCAAAGATGCAAAGTTGAATAAACGCTCAACGACGGTACTGTGCTGGTCCTAGGCTAGACCGTGCTAGAGACGCGAGCCTAGAACACTAACAAAATCACGGCGCTGCACGTAAACAAGGGAAAAGCACACTCTGGAAAATTTCTTTTTCACTCTGTTTTTTTTTTGCGCTCCTCTTTTTTTCTTTTTTCGCTCCTCTTTTTTTTGCACTCCTCTTTTTTTGCGAAAAATCACTATAATGGTGAGTGTCTCAAAACTCTTCCCAGGTCAAACTGGCAGGATGGGCACGAAACTTTTTTGGCTTTTTTTTGAAAATCAGGGCAGCGACGACGAAAATGTGCGATAAAAATTCACTATGATGGCACGTGGCTCAAAAGACTTAGAAAAGCCAAAAAATAGGATAGGGAAAAAATATTTTTGCCTGCGAAAATTTTGGCCTAAAAACTGCCCGGGGGTCTCCAGACTCATTTTTTTTCGAAACCTACTCAGGCAAGGAAACACGAATCGGAAATTAGACGGATCTCGAAAACAAACCTAATATGAAAGGAACTCGGATTGGTGGTGGATATATGGTGGTAGGATATGGCAGCGATGGTGGTATATGGATACGAATTGGTGATCGTATATGGATACGGATTGGTGATGGTATATGGATACAGATTGGTGGCGGATAAGCGGTGGTGGTAGATGGCAGGAGCGATGACGATGGTGCGGCAGCGGCGTGACAACTTGTGAACAGAACTCAAAACTCTAAGGGAAACTAGACGCTAAGACCAGCAACTTTACACGACGATGCAACCGCAAATTCAACAAAGCAAAATACTGAAAAGACTATGCAAAGGCTCAAACTGGTTTGGATATGATGAACTAACCCTAATTTTTTTTGGCTTTTTCGTGGACTATAGGTATGAAGAACAGACTCGATCTAAACTACGAAAAACTGTAAAATCTCACCGAGCAACCTGGAAATCTGATACCACTTGATAGAGGCAAAGGTGTCCCGTCTTTCGATGAGATGGTGATTATCGTTTCGGAGGAGTAGACTTTCACGATCCGACTACGAACGTGCGAGGACGTCGTGCCTTAGCAATCGCTAAACCAACTCTGAGAGGTTATTGACCACGCCGGAGCACGATCAACCTGACCACGAGGGTCTGTTTCCTGCGAGCAAACGAAGAACAAGCAAGAAACTGAGATTGCAATCTGGATATTGCGAATACAAAAGGAAAGCTTTATTAATGAAGGTGGGGTTCTGTGACGCCTTTGTCTGGTTGTTGAACACAAACGAAGTACGCGAAGTTGCAGCTATGGGGAACTTTTGATCTAAACAAAACCCGAAGTCTAAATGATGCCCTAAGGGCTATATATATGGAGGAAGAGGGGGGAATTTCGTAGCCCTTGGAGGAGGGGTCCGAAACCAATCCTAACTCTTGTTCCCCACACATACGGACTCTAAAAACAGCATATATTCAAGTATTTCGAAATTACATGGGCCTGGCCCAATAATAAGGTGACGCGGCACCTAGAATAGCCTCTGGACGAAATTTATGAAGTGGCATCTTGTATATTTCGTCCAAGGCTTCATGCATTCATTATGGTGGCTTCAAAGTCCTGAAATCATCACCGGAAACTCGGTTCTTGTTTCCCTTGCGCATGCCATCAACTCCATGCTTGTTCTTGCTCCAATGTTCATCCTTCTCCAATCTAGGCCCTTCATTTGTAAGCCAAACAAATGTATCCAATTTAGGCAGCATCATATTCTCATGAACATTAGAATCATTACTAAGAAACGAAAGTACCTGGTAATTTAATTGGCGTGCGCGAGCTTTGGTAATTGGTCCAGTATGTATAGTAGCAAGGGCTGTGGGTGTAACAATGGTATTGATGTCCTCATCAGGTGGGCAGGGGCTGGGTGAGGGTGTCAAAATGTGTGCGTTGATGCATGTGTTACATGCGATCGTGCGAGGGACGAATGAATCGAGAGAGACGGTTGTTGTGTTACGGATGCTCCTCTCTCTCTCTCACACACACAAGTACAAATAGAAGACCGTTCTCTCATGTATACACAACGTATCGGCATCTTTGTATGTCTCACTCATGCACGATCATTTGCACATTCACACCTCTCTATGTCTCTATCACACACACACCGTCTCCACATTGCCCTTCCGCCACAACACACATATGGACACATACACACGTTCTCTCTCAGTCACACACACAAAATTAGTATTAAAAAAATAGGGCGCACATAAAATGTCCTAATCCAAATAAACACAAACTAGAGCTAAATTCAAATATATGGAAATATTGTAGCGTCAAGAACTTTTCCAGGAAAAAAAGTTGAGTAATATTCGGGGATTGTTTTCACAGACACAAAAAAGGTTCAGTGGATGTCCTTTGAGCACGACACGGTGACTCACCGTTCGATCGACCGTGCAGCCGCGGTTCACGCGCTTGCACAGGATTCTGCATCGTGGCTGTGGTAAGTAATATAAGCGCTCACTCAGTCTAATGTTTACGTGTACTAGTACGGTTTTCTTTTAAGTTTGACCAACCCTATATAAAATTAAACTAAGCTCCCATACGCGCATTCATCAATATGCCGCCGTTGTTGCGCATGCCGGCGCCCGCCTACTCCGGCCAACAATTTCTAGCCCATCACCGCCGTGTCACCGCCATCCCTGTACCATGAAGCCGAAGGCTCGCCCGCTCACGTCGTCTGCTGTCCCTCCTCGCGATGCCGCCGCGCTACCAAGCACGCGAGCAGCTGGTGGGGCCGCGTCTATGCACGCAGCGTATGAAGAGGAGGACGAGCGCGTGCTGAAGGAAATATGCCCTAGAGGCAATAATAAAGTTGTTATTTATATTTCCTTATATCATCATAAATGTTTATTATTCATGCTACAATTGTATTAACCGGAAACTTAGTACATGTGTGAATACATAGACAAAACAGAGTGTCACTAGTATGCCTCTACTTGACTAGCTCGTTAATCAAAGATGGTTAAGTTTCCTAACCATATACATGAGTTGTCATTTGATGAACGGGATCACACCATTAGAGAATGATGTGATTGCCTTGACCCATCCGTTAGCTTAGCACTATGATCGTTTAGTTTATTGCTATTGCTTTCTTCATAACCTATACATGTTCCTATGACTATGAGATTATGCAACTCTTGAATACCGGAGGAACACTTAGTGTGCTGTCAAACGTCACAACGTAACTGGGTGATTATAAAGATGCTCTATAGGTGTCTTCGATGGTGTTTGTTGAGTTGGCATAGATCGAGATTAGGATTTGTCACTCCGATTGTCGGAGAGGTATCTCTGGGCCCTCTCGGTGATGCACATCACTATAAGCCTTGCAAGCAATGTGACTAATGAGTTAGTTATGGGATGATGCATTACGGAATGAGTAAAGAGACTTGCCGGTAACGAGATTGAACTAGGTATTGAGATACCGACGATCGAATCTCGGGCAAGTAACATACCGATGACAAAAGGAACAACGTATGTTGTTATGCGGTTTGACCGATAAAGATCTCCGTAGAATATGTAGGAACCAATATGAGCATCCAGGTTTCGCTACTTTTTATTGACCGGAGATGAGTCTCGGTCATGTCTACATAGTTCTCGAACCCGTAGGGTCCGCACGCTTAACGTTCGATGACGATTGGTATTATGAGTTTATGTGTTTCGATGTACCGAAGATTGTTCGAAGTCCCGGATGTGATCACAGACCTGACGAGGAGTCTCAAAATGGTCGAGACCTAAAGATCGATATATTGGAAGGCTATGTTTGGACAACGGAATGGTTCAGGATGAGTTCGGGTATTTTCCGGAGTACCGGGAGGTTACCGGAACCCCCCGGGGAGTCAATGGGCCTTATTGGGCCTTAGTGGAAGAGAGGAAGAGGCGGCCAAGGTGGGGGCGCCCCCCCCCCAAGCCCACTCCGAATTGGGAGGGGGGTCGGCCCCCCTTTCCTTCTCTCCCTCTCCCTCTTCCTTCTTCTCCTACTCCAACTAGGGAAGGGGGGAAACCTAATCCTACTGGGAGTAGGACTCCCCCCCCCTTGGGCGCGCCATGAGAGGGCCGGCCCTCCCCTCCTCCACTCCTGTATATACAGGGGAGGGGGGCACCCCATACACACACAAGTTGATTGTTTAACCGTGTGCGGTGCCCCCCTCCACAGATTTCCACCTCGGTCATATCGTTGTAGTGCTTAGGCGAACCCTGCGTCGGTAACTTCATCAACACCGTCACCACGCCGTCATGCTGACGAAACTCTCCCTCGACCTCAGCTGGATCTAGAGTTCGTGGGACATAACCGAGCTGAACGTGTCCAGATCACGGAGGTGTCGTACCTTCGGTGCTAGGATCGGTCGGATCGTGAAGACGTACGACTACATCAACCGCGTTGCCATAACGCTTCCGCTTTCGGTCTATGAGGGTACGTGGACAACACTCTCCCCTCTCGTTGCTATGCATCACCTAGATAGATCTTGTGTGTGCATAGAATTACTGCGTTCCCTAACACGTGCTCCAGCACGCCGGCGAGGAGGAACTAGCGCATCATTGTCGTCTCCGCCCGCGCGGAGGAGGCGCGCATGGTGGCTGTCGTGGCGGAAGCCGGTCGTGCCCGCGCCGAGCCCGCAAACCGGGTGCGGACGCGGATTCTACCTTCGAGACCTTGAATGCCACATGGATCCTGAAATCTGAAGGAGCAATTTGGGTCAGTCGACTCTTGTGAGCCGTTGGATGCAACATGGATGGCTAGAAGGGCTTCTTCAACCTCCGAAATTGATGCATTGTTCATCTTCTCAGCCCGCCACACACCTAACCGCCTGTCGTCGCTGCCCCGCCCTCCCCTGAACCGCCTGCCACCGCCATGCTCCCCCGACCCACGCCATCCGTTTAACCCCGGGCACGATCCATTTTTTCCGGCGAACTGCATTCCACACCCAACACTCATAAGATAGATCATGGGCACCCTGCCACCCTACTATAGATACTGGGGTAGCTTCTCTATCGTCTTCTTCCTTCGCTCCGTCGAACTTCTTTCACAAATCGACTGACCCAAATTATACTACCAGTATGAATGTATCAAGTACAATAGGAACACGAAGATACGAGCAGTAGTACCAACTGCAAGAAGAACAGTTGTAAGACATAGTACTAGTACTACTGTACGTAATAAAGAGTTCAAATAACTAGAAAGAACATAAAGTTCAAATAACGAGAAAGAACATAAACATAGTTCTGCTGGGGGCTCAGCACAACACACCCCTGAAATAAAACTAAGCAACTAGTCCGCTTGACACTGTAGTAGAACCAGCATGAGCGACGGCACTGCCACCTTACTCGGAGTCTGAGTCCACGTCCTCGACTTCGTCCTCGTCCCTCTTCCTCTTCCTCTTTGCCGCCGCTTCTTTGCTTGAACCGGACACTGGGCTCTGCTTCTTCATCCAACCCTTGTAGATATTTAAACAAAGGTAGGCATCCATTGCTGCGTACAGGATGTGATCTTCATCTATTGTCTTCGACTCCCATGCATGATGAAACTCGTGGTGAGGTTTCTTCAGTTTAGTGTATGAAGGATCAATCATGGTTGTTGCCAGGGTCAGCATTCAAGGCTGAGAGGAGGACACCAGGCTTGCCTTCTGGAGATCGAAGGGCTGGCCTACAACGAGGCCTATCAGACCCAGGACATCCCTGTCGTTCCTAAAGTCTACAGTAATGAATTTCACTCTTTCGTCCTTGAGGAAGTTCTTAAAATCCTGGCACTCAACGTCGGCATGGCATATGTGGTAGACCAAGCACACGTTATGTACGCAAACATGGATCACGGCGGGCTTCTTCTTCTCTGCCTCCTTTAGAATCTTCTCGCTTTCCAGGACTGTGGTGTACTCAACATCTAGCCGAGCGACCCACTCATCCTTTGAACTGTTGAATATGCGCAGGAAGGGAGCAAGGCATGCTTTCACCGTCGCGGATCCATGGGTGTAGATGACGATGAACTCATCACCGGTGATGGCTCTAACCTGGTACTCGGCGACGACCATGGAGATTTGGGAGGCCATGGATTTTGGTGGAGGGTTAGGAGAAGTTGAACTGGTGTAATGTGAAAGGACGGGACGACTGGGAGCGAACTATTGTAAGGTAGAAGACGGGGGCGAGTAGGGCGTGCAAACAGCGTGGGGTTGTTGGCTTGCCCGGTGGATAAACGGCTGCAAGCCCCCAAAGAGTTCTTGAGTAATATGCGGGACCCACTAGATGTCATGTCTACTAGACCCATATCGTAGGCCTGACGGTATATCTTCTGCCTATTCGCACGCCATGCCGGCGCGTGGATGTAACTTCACTTAATTCCCTCAACTATCGCACCTCCCACGACCTTCTCCTCCCTCACGCGGTCGCGCCCTCTGAGACTTCGACCTTGCCTACTCCGCATGCATGATACTCCCTCTGGTCCTTTTTACTTTCGTCAACCGTTTGCAAAGTTTTTGACCAAATCTATACTAAAAATATCAATATCTACAATACTAATTATAATGAGTATAAAAACTATGTTTTATAATGAGTGTAAAAATATTGACTTGACATTGTGCATATTGATGTACATTTTTCTATAAGTTTGGTCAAAGTAGAGGTACATTGACTTCAGACAAAATTTAAATGCACAATGTGGACTAGTTCCTCCGTCCAGGTGCGTGCCATGTCCTATCTAGTAATCACAACAAGGTTAGCTATTAGAGTACCACAACCTCCCTTCTAGTTTAAAGGGCTCGATTCAAAAATTTCACCTACTCTTACCAAGATAGAGGCGGTAGAATAGTTTTTATAGTGGTTTCTAGAGTCTGGACTCCATCTTCAGGAACCTTCGCCGCCGCTGGCAAGAATGCAAGGAGATGAACCAGAAAGGAAATGAGGCTGGAATGAGTAGTTCCGCATTTTATACAGTGGCAGAGGTGGGTAAATATCTACTATACAGTACCTCCGGTGGCAAGGCCATGTCTCTATGCACACACATCTCAGCTGTTGGTTCCAAGTAGATCGAACGGCTCACGTTGTCTAGAGGCAGACATACCATCACCACCAACTAAGATTTTTATAGGAGTGGTCATGCATGCATGTGGTGTAACTAATGCATAGGCTTACACAAATTTTTGAGAAAAACGGGAGTACTAGTTAAGTACTTTTGCAAACTACAGAATTAATTCCACCATTCATCATCTACCTTGGTTGGAGATTTTCAAATTAAGCCCTATAAACCGGAAGGAGGGAGTACCACATTACCACCACTATGGCCAGCCTTAATCATCGCATGCAATAATTTAGTGCACCTTGAAATCTGAACTCCTGCTTGACTATCCTTCTCCCTCCAGAAGTCCCACCACTCCACCCCGTGTGGAAAAAAATCTGCATGCATGACTCTCCTCCCCCGCGCTCGTCCAATAAGTTGCGACCAGCAATATTTCCACCCCTTCCCTCACCCGTAATTTACTCCAACAAATATGCCCACGTAGCTGCTTCACTTACTTAACTGTAGGTGCATTGGGTCACTCACATGTGGGCCCAAGAGGCATCTGGCCCACATGTCAGTGATGCAACTGGACCTGCAGTTAAGTCAGTGAAGCTCAGTCCATATATTACATAGGTGTGCCATTGCTCGCTATAAATACTGCGCCTCCCACGACATACGGAAGAACGCTCACGTTCATCGTTATCTCCTCCCCCTGTCTCTCACGGTGACCACCATGGCATCCCCCCTCCCAAGCCCTAGGCGCCCCTCGCTGCACCGTGCGGACGGTCACGCGTTGCCGTACTGTTCCTCGCTGCCACTACTCGAGGAGGACGCGTCGCCGTTCTATTCCTCACCGCCACTAGTCGAGGAGGACGCGTCGGTGTTCCGCTCCTCGCCGCGACACGTTGAGGTGGACGTGTCGGCATTCCCAATCTTGCCAGCACGCACGTCGGAGGACGCGTCGGCTCCCCGCTATGAGGAGAACACCGCGCCGCCCGCCGAGCCCCCCCCCCCCAGCCTTGAGGAGCTTTGGAAAGAAATGGATGTCGCCTTGTGGGAGGCTTTGCCTCTGGCAGAGCGCGCCAAAATAGGGGCGGATAAGAAGGCTGAGGAAGAGAAGCGTGCCGCGGGGCAAGCTGCCTGGCAGGCCTATGTCGCGTCCGAGAGAGTCAGGCAATTGGCTCTTTGGCAGAAGGCTCGTGCGAGGGCCGTGAGGGTGGCGGAGGATGCCCGTGCCAAAGCCCTGAGTGCAGTCGGGCCCAAGCGCCTCATCTACGCTTGGTGGTACATGGACCGGGTGCAAGCGAGGAGGAGTACCTGTTGGCGCCGTATCACCACACCGGTGAGATCGCGCTCGCCCGCCAGCAAGCCGCCAATCAGCACGTCGCGAGTTGCGAGGCTGAGGAAGAGGCATTGTGTCGGCGCGCTAGGAAACGGCCGCGCACTAGGGCACTCGTGGCGCGCCGCAAGAGCTCTTGTGAGCGTCGTGGCTTTTATTAGGAATATAATTTAGTTTCATAAGGCGATCTCATTAGTTTTGGGACGCAAATGATAAATCCCGAACGTTCGGGAATTATTAGCGTCTTTAATTAGGTATGTAAAAGGAAAAAGTTTGGAAACCTTGTGTATCCGTACGCATTTTGTAAGTACGTGCATATGTCACATGCACTAACATTTTATCAGTTAAATCTTCGGTCAAAATTTAGCACAAAATAAAATGGTGACGAATAAACCATGACGGAGGCACTACTAGTAGTAGTTTAGAAGGCCAAATAAAGGAGTGAGGCGCCTTAATGTTACTCTCCACTGTGACTAGTCTTATGGGAAAAGCTGGGGAAGAGACGGCTTATTTTTTAAGCCGCCAAAAGAACTGGCCCTAGGAGTAGTAGCTAGGGATACTAGGGATCGAGTGTGCGAGATGAACCGGAGAAAGTAAATGCAGAGAGATGAAATGCAAAAAAGACAGACGGATGTGATGGTTGCTTGTCCGTTTATTTTACCAGGCCACTTATTACTGGGAGTGGTTGGGTTTTGTGATATGACGGCTTTACTGCCGCGCCACGAGCGGCGTGAGACTCGTGTGCAGCGCCGCCCTCTATGCTAGTACTACATCGGTCGTGGTTTATTAGTCCCCTATTGAATTTCACGGAAGATTTAACTGACAAAATGTTAGTGCATGTCAACAAAAACTATATCGTTGGATTCATATTTGAACATAGTTTTCAATGATATAATTTTAGGTGACATGCATGAGCATTTATCGTACTATATATAATGTTAGTTCAATTTTTGGTCGTACTAATCTATAGTAAGGTGCCCGTGCGTTGCACGGAACAGTGAAATGCATTGACCGGGGAGTTGTTTATTTTGACAAAGGATGTGGGGGTCATCTCATTTGTAACGGGTATCGATAGGTTTGTTCGGATATTATTTCATCTTTAGAGCTCACAAACATCCGGGTGAAATAGATAAAAAGTATCTTTTGCAAACAAAAGCGTTCAACTGTTCAACCTGCATCCAAAACTTGTGAAGAAATAACACTTATTGTGCTTTGCAAGAAATGATCTTTAAGAATTAGTTTTTGAGTATCGATTGTTATACATGTTGGCTACAAATGACATGGCACTTTCTTATAGTCAACAGTTGGCTATACTATTAAGTATTAACCATGCCCTTATACACCTAGACGGAGGGATTAAATCAGGATGACTTGGAAGGGGGCAGAGGAGATGTAAGAAATGGTTCACCATAAGTCTTTCACCAGTACTGTAGTAAAATTTTCATACATGGAAGATTCTAGACTAAATAATAAATGGATACACTTTTATTCATGTGCGATACTCCAATAGAGCAAGATCATGCATGGAAGTCTCCACATGCTTAGACAGCGGATTACATTAAGCGAAGACTAATTATCGACAGTTAACTTGATAATGCATATGTCCAGGTGAACCTCCTTGGAGTCCCCGTGCACCACGTTGGGGGCCTAATCATACCATGTGTCTTCCATGTCCACATCGGTGGGAAGGTCCCAGATCGGCATAGTCCTAGTCAGCTTGATGTAGCCAGTGTTGCCGCCCACATACCTCTGAGGGGTAGTAACAGTGAGCACGCACCCGTACATCGGCCTCGTGTTAGTGTCAGTGTCAGCGACGTCGCCCCTGACGCACACTACAGAGACGGGGTGGCGGCCTGCGCGGGCCTCGCCGGTGCCCATGATCAAGAGGAAGACGTTGTCGTCCTCCTCCGAGACTAGCAGGCAGTGGTGATCCTCGAGCGACTCCGGCATGGTGAACGGGTAGCACGTCTCGTACTTGATGTTCTCCGCCAAGGGCCAGTAGTGATCGCCGCACGCCTGGTGAGGTGATGCACGATGTCCGCCGGCAAGCCCCAAAACAGCATCAGGCACTCATAGTAGTAGATGAAGGGCTCCTTGGAGGCATCGACCAGGCCGTCCATGAAACGGGAGTGGCTGTAGGGGACATTGCGCCAGTTGAATATATGAGCAAGTTACTACGAGATTTAGTCTGAATAAGCACAAAATAAATCATGATGGCTATAACAGAGATTAAACTAATCATGTGGACTAGCATAGTATATGAACGGATCGAATCTAGGACATAGACTAGAAACATGAATTCTACCATGATTTTGAACAGGAAGGACAGAAACACATACGGTGCAATGAGAGCAGCACCGTTGGCGTTGAGGTTGTCGCCCATGTCGTTGAGGAAGAGGTTGCCGAGGTCGGGGAAGAAGTCTTCGTCGGTGAAGTCGTCGCTGCCAGTAGTCGCGAGAGTGCGCTCCCCAAATTTCAACAGCGCCCGCCGAATGGAGCATAGGAGGGAGTGGCTGTAGGGGACGTTGCGGCCGCCGAATGGAGCGCAGGAGTAGCACGGACGAAGCAGTAGATAGTGCTCCTCCCTAGTCTCTATCTCTACTCTTATCTCTATCTCTACTACTCTTTTTTCTTTTTTATAATATAATAGTAGCTGTCAAATCAAATAGTATTGTGCCGCTCGTTGCACGCCCGCCTGAACACGCCTCCTCACCTCCATCAAACCCCTCCGTTAAACCCGCATGCAAACCGAGAAACCTACTCTAGCCCGCGGGAGGAAATTTGCCGGTTGCCGTTGGAGAATAATAGTCCCGTCCAATCCATTTGAGTTAATTGCGTGTATGATTCTCCCTCTATAAAAAGTTAATTGCATCCTTAATCTTGTATTCTAAGTACTCTGTGGGTTCCACTGTAAGTACAGTGTACATTACTTGCAGGTTGGCTATAGATTCGTACAGAAAGTTAGAAAGAAACGAATCCATCCTTTATCTTGCATTCTAAGTACTCTTTGGGTTCCACTCCCAGTACAGTAGCGAAAGAAGTATATATTAAAAAATATAAAAAGCTACAGTTTAGGACATAATTCGAACTCAGGCCATCGCGCTGCAAGGATCCGGTCCGGACCAATACACCAGGTGTTCGTTGCGGACGATTCAAGAGATAAACCTTTATAGCAATGAGCACATCCGTTGCAACGGATCCAAAGTAGAATAATACATATTCACAAATTTGAAAGAAAATAGTTTAGTTTTGATATACATATCACTAAAAATATCTTATGTTTCACTCCAAATATATTCATTGGGCTGTTTTGATGAGGTAAGGGAGGAATGTGGTTGGTTTCAAGATACTAAGGGGTTTTGTGTAAACTGGCGCAGAGAAGTGAGAAATGTTGCAAAAGGCCACAACTTACATCATAGCCGTTAGATGCATATCTAATGGTCAGAAATGGCAGATGGCAGACACACCATCATCACCAACCGAGTCTTTTATAGGAGTACTAGCAAGATGCTCATGCATTGCACGGAACATCAAGATGCATTTATATGAGTATTTTATCTTCTGGGAGATAAGGATGAACGAGGGAAGGCCTGATCTGCAAATGTGATGAGGGGTGCGGGTATCTTTCTGCAAAATTGCCATAGTTTCCTTCCTATCCGTCAGATATAGATCGGATGGCCTATATTGCAGGATGGCAGGCACACCATCATCACCAACTCTGTTTTTATAAGAGTAGAGATAAGTATAAGTAATACTAACAAGAGGCCCATGCGTTGCATGGAACATCAAGATGCATTTATACGAGCTATTTATCTCGTGGGAGACGAAGATGAACGAGGGAAGTCCTTATCTGCAAATGTGGAGGGGTGCGGGTATCTTTTTGCAAAATTGTCATAGTTCGCTTTCTATCCATCAGATATAGATCGGACGGTCCATATTGCAGGATGGCAGGCACACCATCATCACCAACTCGGTTTTTTATAAGAGTAGAGATAGGAGTAGGACTAGAGAAAAAACCGAGTTGGTGATGATGGTGTGCCTGCCATCTTATAGTATAGACCGTCCGATCTATATCTGACGGACTGAAAGCAAACTATGACAATTTTACAAAAGATACCCGCACTTCTCTCCACATTTATAGATAAGGCATTGCCTCGTTCATCCTTATCTCCCACAACCTCATTGCCGAGCAATTAAAAAAGGAAGTCTCTGGAACAATCTGGCATGGTGGCCGCTGTCGGCGCCGTCCATCCCCATGCCTCCGCCCAGTCCGACCACCAGTCACCACCACGCCCCACTGCTCCTCACCTTATCTATCATCTTTCTCGAGATACCATTTTTTGATGAAATGGTCGAGATACCATGTTTCCAATAAAATTCTCGAGATATCATTTGTTTTTACACATGGGATTACTCCTGCATGGGTCAATCACAATAGGTGTTTTGTAAAAAAAATGCATCTTGATGTTTCGTGCAATGCACGTGCATCTTGCTAGTTTTTTTGCATATAATTCCAAACACCATGTAGACACGGTCTTTAACCATTTTACAACTATGTTTGTATCATTGTTAGTGGTCAGCCGGTGCAAGTTATAGCCCCGGGTGTTTTAACCTTTTTTTAGTAATGATATCTGGCGATTGTTTGCCACAAGCTCAATCATGGCGAATCCCACGCAACCGTCAGATTTCCATCCGACGGTGGCCTGTTTTTAAGCCATAGTATTTGACAAAACCACCACCCTTACACACATACTGTAACTGCGTCGCGGGAATTTGCAACTGCCATGCCTACCAGCGAACGTTTGCTGGGGATTGGAGTTAGCACCGATGACGGTTCGTAGTCGTTCCACGCTCGGGCATTGAAGTTTGTAACTATTTTAGATTAGAATATACCAATCCTCCGGTGCTTGTAGTAGAGCAGAGCCCTACTCCACTACTACTCTAGTCAACCAAGTTAGGGCATAGTAGTAGGTATTGTAGGGATTACCAGCACTGTGATCACTCAAGCAAGTTTTCTAGCATCGATATGACCCTACACTGCTAGTATGTGTCTCGTAAGTCAAGCGGCGTGCTGTAGTCATCATCACCTGTCCACTTCCCGCAGCACATATTCACTTCTCCATCCTTGTCCACACATAATCGTCCAATCTTCCATCCCCACTAAGGCGCCTCCCCCCTCTTCCGAAACCCAAGCACTAACAATGGCAGAACCGAGCAGCGTCCGCCAAAAGAGTGGCTGGAATTCGCTCCCCACAGAGGTAATCAAGCTCACTGTTTCGCGTGTGGACAATCTCAGTACCATGCCGCTCGTGGCGTGCACGTCGGGGCTATACCATTTACTCAATGCCCTCAGGCCGGAGCTTTTTAAGCCAGCTCCTTGCTTGCTGATGCCACCTGATCTTCAAAAACTGTGTGTCACGCAGCATAACGATCGTAGGGTGGCGAGCATCAACCCTCTTGACTGCGATCCAATCCCCGTCACCCTCAACTACATTAACAATATGTACTGGGTCGTGCTCGTCGACAGTGGCGACAGCTGGATGCTCGTGGAGGTCTAAACCCGGCATTGATCCCCCTTGCTTCGATTAACACTGCACTACTTTGGCACCGCGGCCAAAAATACTCGGAATCTTACAGTAGCCAACATGATACCAAGTTTGATTTGCTCAAGGTTGTAATCTGCCAAGTGCCCACAAGATCTGCGAATTATAAAGACTTCAGGCTAATTGCATTCTTCAACCGCGGTCTCGCCTATCTGACAGGTCACTGCGGTAAGTGGATAAATCTGCACGTCCATCGCAGGATCATACATCCTCCATGGTTCTCTGATGCCATTGAACACAAGGGCTTCATTTATGCTGTCGACTCCTTCTATGGCTAGACGTATTGCTGGCCTACTCCAGTCATCACTACAAACGGATGTTAAAGCAGTATGTTACTTTCCTATGATATCATGATGGCTTGCTTATATTACTGTCAACATTTACTTAAAAAATACATGCTCATAACATGTTGTTCTTAAGATTGACTACATTAAGAGCCCTTTTTTATTTGACTCCAACTTGATATGATGTTGTAGGCCGCCTGGTGTCCCTACCCTTCCTAATCCCAGAACCTTTCAAAGAAAAGCGGCATGGCAGTTGCAGGTGGTTCCTGGCTCGATCAGACGACGGCAAACGATTGATGATCGTTCGCACGTACCAGACGTGTTGTTTCGCGGAATACAATCACAGTCACTGCAAGGTCTTTGAGCAGGATCCCAGCTTCTCTGGGCCTTCAGGAATTTTTGACTGGAGGCTGGTAAGTAGCCTTGGTACACGCTCTCTGTTTCTCGGACTGAATTATCCGATTAACCAGGAGATAACCGACGGCAAGGATCATGATGGCAGCGCGGTTTCGTTCATCAGGCAAAACTGTGTGTACACAGCGTACCATGCGTCTCTGCATGCACCATACCCTGATATGTGCCGCCACGCTCTGCAGCCCAAAGTAGGAGAGAGGGTCGCAAGTATCAGACTTCGACCTGCTGGCTGGAGTTTCCCCCGTCAGGCACCCATCTGGTTCAAGCCGTCAGCCAATCTCCATAGCTTAATAAATAGTAACGTCTAACTGAGCCAGTTAGTTAGATGCGTACACTTGGTGTAGTAGGATCTTTATTTAGTTTGATGCATACACTTGTTCTTTTTTGGTAGCCCTTTTGTAATGATGGCTGATGTTTGATTTGGAAGAGAGAGTTGCGTCTTTACTCTTCTGGCCTGCTTACTGCTTCTATTGCACCCCCAGCCCTGGTTGCTGCTGCTGCTGTTTTCAATGTACAATCAGTAGTATATTTCGTCTGTTGGTTGAATAAATGTGTTGTTAGAATGACAAACACAATGTTTTGGAAGTCGTTGCACGGTCCGATCCTTTAGTGCCCCGTACCGTACGTAGCGCATACTATTTTTCGTACGGAACACATTTTCCACTTGTTGATAACATGCAGCCCACTGATGAAGGCCCAATAGAGGAGCCCATAATTAACTGGAAGGGAGGCTCTCACATGAATCCGGCCTAGGTACATGCTCATGGTCCCCTAAACATAAATAAGTAAATAAATAAATAAAGCTAAATGCTCATGCACCAGTTCTTTAAATTCACGATTTAACAGGAGGATATTATTTCCTATGATAGTGTCGTTACATTCAGTCGATATAATTCTTAGGCAAAGATAGCGACCAGTCTTCTTTCTCCCACCATTTTCTTCCTGCAACCAGCGGACCCATGCAAATCATAGTCAACGTCGTAAATAGTTCCGGTCCATTTTTATTTTTCAATAAGAATGTCCAACCCAGCCTAGCACATTGGCGACAGCACTTTATCCTCCGCCTTGGTGCGTTCGCCGCGGCGCCGCCGTCCGGCCCTGTCAACATAGTGAATCGGGAGAGGACTCTAGATGTGAGTATGACAGTACGGATCCACCAGGTCCACTCCTGAACACAAGCAAAGCGCCTCTTTTACTACTCAGATGCACCCATCGTTTTTTTACCCTAATCCACCCTGCTGATATCTGGGACCCTCATCATTTTCAACGTATAGTCAATTAACGACAGAATTGCACAATTTTTTGAGGATTTGTTCGGAGGAGCAGGCTATAAACTGGGTTGTGTGGTCTGTGTGGCCCGTGTAACAACATGACCGGCCCAGCCGTTTTTTCTTTGGGAAAATAGGTAGGCCACTATTTCTTTTTGAAGAATACCCAAGCTAGGCCTATTTGTTTTCTCCGACTTACTGGGCTGCAAATCTTTCAAGACGAGGAGGGATGCATTCCGGCCTGGCCAAAGAGTTTGGTGAGTATCTGTTAAAAGTAAATGGGAAAATTAGTTTCTTTTTTGTTTTTGTTCTTCACTGATATTTTATATTTCATTGGATTTTAACATGACATAGTACTAATTTATTTTTAAATTTGCTTTAGTATGGCTAATAATTTTTGGATTAAGAATATTTTGTTCCCCAGAAAAAATTGCGAATTTTCAAAATTTCGCACATTTTTAGTTCAATTTTTTAACCCTGGTACCGACCAGAAAATGGGCAGCAATTCTAAAAATGGAAAATGGGCAGCAATTCTAAAAATGGAAAATGGGTTGCAATAAATTCCATATGAATTAGAAAATGAGTAAAAATTATAAAATAATAGCAAATGGGCTGTACACGCCACAAATTTCGAGGCTGACTTGTTTACGCAAGGCTTTGTGAGTCAACACATGATTCTAGCAGCAGTGACTGTTGGATGTCCATCCAACGGCCGACGTGCTTCTTCAATCTGTGATCTTCCTGCTCCAGCTGCCTAAACCAACGCCGGCAGGACTGCCTGATCCCTCCCCTTTGGCCCGCTGTCATGTCGCGCAGGCTTCACCGGCCCACCCTACTCCCTCCGCTGGCCTGGCCGCACGCAATCAACTTCCTCCTTATTAAGTGAAAAAATGATTCCTCCCACTGACATCTGGGGCGCACCGGTTCGGAGGCTGACTTGTGGGCCTACTAAGTTGACGCGTACGCAGGGCTTTGTCAACTTAGTCAACAAACGATTCTAGCAGCAATGACCGTTGGATTTGAATCGAACGGTCCTGATGTTTCTTCAATCGCTGCTCTTCTTGCACCAGCCGCCCAAACCAGCGCCGGCGAGACCGCCTGCTCCTGCCTCCAGTGGCCGGCTGTGCTGCCGTTGAGGCCTCACCGCCCCCTACTACTCCCACCGCTGGCCAGGCCCTACAGCGACGGCAGGCTCACACCAAAGCCGAACCAGTGAACCCTCGTACTCCTCTCCGCGTGGGCTTCCACTGCTGCGTCTTCCCCGGCTCCGCGTCGTCCCCTTCCTAGGCCTCGCCATCGTCCATCGCACTAGTGCTCTCGCCGCGGCGTGGTCAACGTGGTCAAGGAACGACTTCCATCGGAAGATTACTGTACATGGAGAGGCTGACAGCTGGGTCCACGGCCGCAGCAAGGAAGTGCCTCCTTATTACATGGAAAATAATGATCCTCCACCTGACAGCAGGGACCCACTAGATGGGCTACCATATTTCACAAAAAAACGTTTCCCCTGACTACTGGGACCCGCCAGCTACATCTTCGCATGCAAGGAAGTGCGTCCATATTACGGGCAAAAAAATGATTCACCCCCTGACTGCTGGGACCCACCAGCTACATCTTTGCATGCAAGGAAGTGCCTAACAGTCGGGACCCACCTGGTCGAAGCATACATAGCGTTGTCATTCTCGTGGCGAACGTGTACGTACATACTGGTCGATTGGTCTGTCTGCACGCTGCAGTGATGAACCGTGGCCGAGTAAGGAAGGGCGCATGTCGTAGTAGAGGCACGCACGTAGCATGTACACGTATGTACAACGGCCAGGGTGCAAGAAAGTAAATACGTCCACGTACGTACATACGGGCGGGGTCTCGAACGCCTACTCGCGCATACGTACGGCCAGGGCTCATGTACATGGTTGGGTCGGAACGGAGAAGCTGCGCCGTCGTCGTGTTCATGGGGACGCAACGAAATGCGTCGTGTTCATCGGGAGGCAACGGAATACGTCGTGTTCATCGGGAGCCAACCGGCTTGGACGGAACAGCCGATGGAAACGAGGCCTGGCATACCGCAGAACAGAGGAAACAACCTTGTGTTCGACCGTCCACGGTCGAAATGGGATCCTGTTCACCGGGAGGGGTCTGGCGTACCGCAAAACGGAGGAAACGGACCTCCTACAGTCGAAACGGGGTCCTGTTGATCAGGAGGGGTGTGGCGTACCGCAAAACGGAGGAAACGGACTTGTGTTGGAGCGCTACGGTCGAAACGGGGGTCATGTTCATCGAGAGGGGTGTGGCGTACCACAAAACGGGACTCCACGAGATACTGTTCATCTCCACCGTCGACTGCCTCCACGGGCTACTGTTCATCCACCATCGACTGCCTCCATGGGCTCCTGTTCATCCACCGTCGAGCTCCTCTCATGATTTTTTGTCATAGAAGTAGGATCCCACCACATCTATGATGATACCGGGTTTTGTCACAATTATCGTCATAGAAGTGTCATAAGCATGACAGGAAAAAAATTGTTCGGACCAAAATGTCACGGATGTGTCTTTTTTTGTAGTGCTAATAGCACATTATTGTGCAGTTGCAGGAATCATTCTAATATTAGGTTTCTTACAATTTGGTCTTGCACGTGTAGGTCCTGCTGTCAGAGGCTTCGACCCACTATTCGACCCATTTTGAATATGGGGAAATGAGATGTCCATGAATATCAGTCATGTCAAGAAACTCAAAAAGATTGTTAGGATAAAGAAACTTGCGATAAATAACAGCAAGATCTTTGTTTGCACAATGAAGAAGACATCAGTAAACTATAGGATGGTACTAACTCTTTTACCTTTTTTACCCCTTGTGCCATTTTAAAATTTATAACAGCGATTTATGCATATCTTTGTTTTCACTACTTTCCAAAGCAGTTCACCGAGGATTACCTCTCAAACCGCCTGCATGCTCAAGAGGCAAGGAAGGTATTCATTCAACACCCACGGTACAATATTGAAGTCTTCCTGAAGAGGACGAAGGTTGGGGGCAATTATCCATAGCCACTGGCCTAAAAATGCAAGGACATTCAACATCATTGAAGGCTCAATATTCTCCTTCCGCTTCTACAGCTTCCCAGATGAGATTCATTTGTCTATTTACCATGTATGATGCTACTTTCCAAATGTTTTCGATGTTGCATGTGAAACTTGGTGTTGTTATGTAATGGCATAGATAGTTATATCCCTATATGGTGTAACTGAGTGCTGAAGCTATCTGGTGTAATTCAGTTATGAAATCCTGGTTGTCGTTATACCGATATGAAATATCTGGTGTGTTTTATAAGAAATGTCAATTTGATTCCTACATGGATTATCAATAATAGGTCAATTACCATGTTTATTGGGGTTTTCTATTGCAGAATGATACTCTGACAACACTGCGGGTGATGAACTCAAACAACCCACACGGTTTCTAGAAAGTAGGCATGTTGGATCAATTAACAATCATAGATGGCTTCCGGCAGAGAACTGTTTGCGTTAGGCCAACTTGCACAAACATTTCCACATAAAAAATTGTGTGTGATATACAAAGGAACGGAAACGTTTTTCTGGGATTCACTGTGTGGGATGTACATATGAACGGAAATGATTGGGCCTGTATAATTGTCTCTGATGCCTCACCCAATCACACACGAACTCATTTTGCCCCGCGTGTGTGACCGAAGGGCCTATCCCCGGCGGTTTCTGGGTCGTGTGGGAAGGACCCCCCTATCGCACACACTCACTAGGCGACGGTTTAAAACTCCATCACGGAAAGGGGGTAAAAACCATTTGTATAGCATGTCTCTGCACCAGTGCTAGGGTTCCCTTCAATGCGGTGTTGTAGTGTGCCCTCAGCTCGACATCTAGCCTATTGGACAAGACATGAGAAGGTAGGAATGCTTCTGTGCAGAAACTTGTGATGAGACCTGAGAGAAAATTACTTGGAGTTAAAGAGTAAAACTTGCTGGTTAAGAATCTCCTAGGAAGGTAGTCATGTGGTAAAATTCAGCCCAAAACGATCAAGGAAAAATGCACTTGCTTCACAAAGTGACATTTCTATCCAGAAGCAAAAACATTTTCCTTAGCTAAAATTTTCCAAATGACCAAGGCATAAATTACATTGGAAGGTAAGGCATGATCCAAAGAAAATTTGGAGTTACTTCATAGCTTACTGAAGAAACCTTCATTTGCAAAGGTAAAATGAATATTATGCTATTAAAGAAAATTATTACATGCCATTATTTTGAGAGTGATGAGGTCAAGAAAGAGTTTAGGGATGATAAAACCCACTTGGAAGAAAACCAAAAATGATTTCCAAGTGGTAAGTCCAAAAGAAGTTGACTGAAAATCTAAATGCAAATCAAATACAACGGGCCACGGTGCCTAGTCTATCGCAAGCTCACTTGTACCGGGTGCCACTTGGTAGAAAAATAGCACAACCTACAAACACCATAAACTAGTTGCAGCTCCTGGATAGAGATCAAGGCGATTAATAAGTCGAGATGGGCACTTAAGCATCCCAATGAGTGGTCGTAACTGTCTTGGATAACATACACATAACTCAGTTTTTAAGGATAGTCTCAATGACAAAACCCACCATGTACTCCAGCACGGCCTCTCATTGCTACCTTTACAAAATCCTGTTCACACACTTAGCTCTCAACATCAGAACATGATCAGAACATTCCAATTCATTCCCAGATGAATCAGACCTGAATCAACACTAAGCATAGCAAGAATGGCATGGATGAAGTCACAACATGGCTCAAGCAACTCCTAATCATGCTAGGAAGGTTTAGCTATTTACTATGTCAATGACAGGTCATGCAGACGAATGGGTTCAACGCAACAAGTAACAGTTGATGTTGTTGTCCTAATGCAATAAAGAGAGCAGGAGCGAGAGAGTGGGATTGTATCAAAGTGATAAAGGGGGTTTGATTGCCTGGCATTTCTCAACACATTTCTCAACACGGTAAAGCACTTTCCGGTGTCAACGATCACAATGAGAGAATCGTCTTCTATCGACAAGGAACAAACACCGGCAAACAAGGGAACAACATTCAATTCACAGAAATGCAACAATATGATGAATGATCATGACATGGCAACATGCTACGATTTGGGCTAATGGAACTAGCAAGAATTAAATGAAATTGGTTTGAACCAAAGGTTCAAATTCAAACTCCACATAGGACATTTCAAATGCCATTTATTCAAATTGTCTTATACAGCAACTTTAAGTTGTTCGAACATGCATGAAAATTCCATAAACAGATTCTTCCTATACTTTTGATAGTTTTTCATATATAATTTGTTCCATTCTGAGTTATGATTGAATTTCTATGATTTCTAGAAGTTTAAGAAATTTTCTAAAATTTATAAATCATTTCTGAAATATAAAACCCAGAAAAGCTATTACGATGTCAGCCTTACGTCAGCACTGCGTCAGCAGTCAACAAAGTCAAATCTGACGTGTGGGTCCTACATGTCAGTGTAACAGTGACTAATTGGGATTAATTATCTCCTAACCAAAATCATAAGAAGAAATGGGACCCATTATCAGTGGCTCAGTGGTGCAGTTAGGGCTAATTAAGTCGGTGTTAACCGGTGTTTAACCACCGGCGACCACATGGAATGGCGGAGCTCGCTGGAGTTCCTCCTCCATCAACCATTTGTCACGTGGGTGGGTTCTATGGGATGCTGGGAGTGTGTCGCGTCCATCAGTACCATCCGTTGGTCGCATGGTCACCGGATAGGATGTCGGCGACTAAGCTTGGCGACGGCCGAAGCATAGACTTAATGTGTTGATCGCAACGGAGCACAACAAGGCCAGCTGGGGGTCTGTACTGAACCCTGGTGACTCCAGGAGTGCAGCGGCACGACGGTTTTGACCAGAGGAGCTCTTGAACACGAGGCTCATCGGCCATGGAGACGGTCGGTGCTCGGCCACGGTGGAAGAGCTAGCTAGGATATGTGGTCGACAACAGAGCAAGGGGGTTTCGAACGGAGGCTCACCAAGAGTCCATTGGGAAGGTCAATGGGCTCTAGGACGCGTCGGAGACAGTGAATTGATGGCAAGATTCTTCTGGCCGAGGCGGCGAGGAAGATGGCGACGCCGAGATGCTAGGCTTCCAGCAATGTGTGGCTCGGGGGACAAGAAGAGGACGACGTGGTAGAGCCCTAGACACGGTCGGGAGGTGAGGCAGTGGTTCTGGCTACGCAGGCAACGGCAGCATGCTCACGGCGAGCTCGGGGCTGTGACAATGAGAGAGAGCGGCAAGGAAGAAGATGAGGGCGGGGATGAGAGTGAGGGGATCTAGAGGGGCGAGGGCGTTGCGCTACATTCTTGGGCGCCTCCAGCAGCGAGCAAGCCTGACAGGAGATGGCTGGGTGCGTGCTCGCGCGCATCAGCCACGTGTGCGACGTCCTTCTATCCTGAGGAGAGGGATGACTGGCACCTGGCCAGTGGGCTGCCAGGTTTGCTTTCTCTCTCCATGTTTTCTATATTTTAGTTTGGTTATCTATTTATTTAACTATGTTTTGATTTAGTTTCTGAACCCAATCATTTTGGAAAAATCTAAAACTTTTTGTGGGCACTATCTGAATTATTTCATAGGCCCTCAAGTGTTTTCATAATGTTTAAAGCATTTAAAAATAATTATAGGATTTAAATGCCCCAATTCAACTACAATGTGAGTTAATTCAAAAATCCAGAATGACCTAGAAATATGTGCATCATTTTTAGTAGAGGTTTTCACCTTTATCAAAAATCATGAACTTTTCTGAAGGGCATTTTGGGTTCATTGAACAGATTTAAACTTGAACCTAGTTGAAATAATTACCTGCTAGGGTTTGATCATCCCCATTTCAAATTCATTTGAATTTTAAACATAATGCATGGATGATTATGCAACTATTTATAACCAATTTCAAGGGCTGTGACACTTGAGCGTGGCTAGCTGAGTCATCCTAGTGAGTTGCCTCATCTTGACCAGCCGGGTCGTCCTAGGATTCCGGGTTATCCACCATAGCATCATGAGAAGGGATTCTCATCTCATTGTTTGCCATGGCATAAAAAGAATTGTCGATTTTCTTCTTCACAAAAGCCTTGGTCCTGAATCAACAATGACATGATAATCAATAGATGAAGGAAGCACCTTATAGATTGAAAAATTTTATAAGATTTACCCAGGGTTGATGGTGAAAGCTGGTAGCTGGCTGGCGCTGGACTCATCATACGAGGGTGAAGTCGTCCGGTACTCCGCGTTTGAAGGAACAACGGTTTCTTGATTTGACCGGCTCTAGGGCAAGAAGGATTCGGGCTAAGCTATTCTTGATTATGCGCCCGCCGTGGAGATGGCTGATACGATAAACCAACAGAAAGCTCGGCAGAGCTGCTCTAGGTCTTCCTCTTCAAACTTGCCTCATGCTACGATTTCTTCAAAGATAAGTTGTTATCCAAGTAAGTTGATGGATGTGAGTATGTTACCTTATGGACCACAAGTCGGGTTCTCCTTTCACCAAGTGTTTCCAAGTCAGAGGTAGATGGGTTTACCTCTGCCTCGCCGGCACTGCTGGTCCCAATCTGTTCTTGAGAAGAGCCGGTGTCAGCAAGTTCATTATGAAGGCAACCAAGGAGTCAAGTTCTTCTACCTCATCTTCTTCCTCTTCCTCCACCTCTTTTAGATTGCCTTCCTCGGGAGGAGTGGGACTTTGGGGCTCAGTTTCCCACCAATCAACATCCTTCTGCGTAAAGGTAAGTCAGCATATCAAAAGAAGCGAAGGAAGCTTTAAAATAGAGTAAAGGCGGATTACCTCAGACGTCGGGTTGCCAACAAAGAAAGGGGCAAGGCCCACAGTCGGAATCTTCTCATGAGTCTCACCAAGAAGTTTCTTGATGGCCTTCATGAGATCGCTTGAAGACAGGTCATACTTACTGAAGCGCAAGTCATCACTTAACTCGCCATTCTATTCATGCCTGAGTCGGTTCCTGAGACTGAGGGGTTGAATCCGCTATCTCATCCAACATTGGGTGATTGACTCCTGAGAGACCATGGGCTGTCAAGGTGTTCATTTTAGAGTAAAGGGGCTCCAGTGCTGCCCTCTCTTTGTCAGATGCATAAGCAGCAAATTGCTTGGTGTATTCAAGCCGGCCATACCTATAACCCGACAATTGACTTTGTAGGTCCGGGGAAGTGTCCTTGCAATAGAACCAAGTCTTCTGCCATCCTTTTGGATGACTTGACACCTTCATTTCGCGGAAGACACAAGTCCTTCACCTCTGAATCGTAACCTCCCCCCCCCCCCCACACACACACATTCCAGACTCAATCGTCCACTTCAATCTATTTGTCTGTTGCAGTAAAAGAACTCCTGAAAGAGGCTAACAGTTGGCTCTATTTGAAGGTAGACTTCACAAAAGACTTGAAAGTTGCACAACTTGAGGACCAAGTTAGGGCCGAGGTCCCGTGGCCTAATATCATAGAAATTCCGGATATCACGAAAAAACTTGGAACCCGGTGGTTGGAAACCGATGTGACCTCATATACCATTGCTAATGATGTTGTTATATGTGTCGGTGTACACAAACATGGGTGTTTGTTTTCGCCTGACTTGTGAATAGACTTGTGTGGCCTTCAGGGCGGACTTACCTTGTCGGGCGCCTCAAGCTTAAGGATAACAAGACCAGACCAACGAGAGAAGTGTTCAGGAGGGTCTCCCTTATCGGGCATGTTCGCCTGGTAGGGTCGAGATCGCGCTTGTGGGCAAGGTCAAGCCGCCCCAACAAGGTCCCCGGGACTGCCGAAGCTACAAGACAAGAGCCCGGTAGGCTCCGTACCAGCAGGCCTCTGCCAAGACGCCACCACTCCACCTGATCATACACAAGTCATTAATCAGTGCGGTGTCGAGCTCTCAAGTGGCTAGGTGGATCTTGTCAGGTACGTGGCAACCTCCTGGAGAGGAGATTAACTTTATTAACACCGTCTAGATGGTGTGTCACGCTAATAAGGAGAAGATGGATAAGCGGCGCGACAGGCTTGTCGGGCTTCAACCTCAGCATGACACCTAGCAGTGCATTTAATGCACTTTGTCCTAACTGCCAGAGTTAGATATGATGACACTCTTAGCCATCTAATCATACTAAAATGACTGTTTTGCCACTTTGGTCGCCCTTAAGCTATGAAACGAGGCATGACGCAACCTATCAAGAGGTTCGAACATTTTGACCCATCAACACTTATACGTGTGCGCTGCTCTCCCCGAGGCACACTTGCCGGGCTTGAGCTCGCCGCGTCTTCGTGTTCCTCCAGATCAATCCAATATAGAAGGAGTAGGGTTTTACACTGCAAAGCGACCCGAACCTGGGTAAAAGAGAGTCGTCCATCGCCGTGCGGCCCTACTGTTTCTGCTCTTGTGCAATGTGATCATCCCCTTGCCGAACCACAAAGGGGCACCCTTGTACCATAGGTGATCGTGCTTCCACACCGACATGTTTGGCGCGCGAGGTAGGGGAGGTCGCTTGTGCGAATCTGAAGCAACAGCTAGTGCGTTGGTCCTCATCATCCTTCATGCCACCAGTGGCTTCATGAAAGGATGCCTGCCAAGATCTGTGCGCTCCAGGGCCCCTCACTTCTGTCCATGGGTGGCGCCAATGGTGCCACCATGACGGACGGAGTGAATGCTAGCGGCGCAGTCATCAAGCTCACCATGACGAGATGGGAACCGAGAAAGATGGGAGGCTAGTGCATACTTCTACCACAAAGTGGAGGCAGCGATCTTGGTGTGGGAGATGCAGAGTTCTTACTTTCGCCTCTTTCGCGCGACCGCGAACGTGGCCACAGATGCGATCTCTCCCAGATCAAGCGCAAGCCATGCCTCCCCTGCCGTAACAACAAAAGCGAGGGATCGGCAGGGGCGACCCCGAAGATAGGGCTTGCGTGCTTGACACAGCTACCAACAAGTCCACCTGGTAGGGTCGAAAGCATCGGCAGGGTTGCTGGCCACAGGAATCTCGATAAACGCTTATGCTTTCCCTGCGGTGGTAGCTACATGTTGCAGGGGGGTGGTGTGGCAGGTCTCACCTCGCTTATGCCCGGTGGCATTCCTGACGCGTCGAGATCCTTTGAATGCATTTCATGCGCAAGTAAAGGGGATCTTCGCATATAAGGATCGCAAAGGGAGAAGTGGGAAGGAGAGACCTGGATATTTGTTTGTTTGCACGATGGAAGTTGCGGCAGAAAGAAATGCTAAGTTGGGAAACTTCTCGATTCACTATCTGTTGATTCATCTTATTGCGATTCCCTTCGTTTTCATGTGGTAGTTGTACATAATGGACTTGCACGCGAAGGAGCCCTGCCGTGGTCATCTGCGCCCTTGTCTGTTTCGAGTCCGCCCAACAGCATAGGTGGCTGCGTTGAAGGGAAACTTGTCGGTGGCAGCACTGCCAGGAACCTGCTAGGGATCCGTCCCCAAAGCACTCACGGCCAGTGGTTAGCCCCGATAAGACTCCGGCATGCGTAGAGTGGGAAAATTATACAAAAACCAAACATAGAGTAAAACGGAGGGATAGCATAAGTTATTCCAACTACTTAAGAGTATTATTACATCCCTGAAAGTAGTGAGACCTAACATAAGGCCAAAATGTGTCTTTTGTTTGGCAGCGCTACTGCGGATGGAATGAAGGAGTTCAATCCCGGTGTCCTCCTTGGACCAGGGGCACCCGAAGAACCTTGTCGGCCAGAGGCCCGACAACTTGTGCGATGGCAGAAGTGTCCCTCCTGGCCGGTAGCTTCTTGAAGGCGTCGGAGGGATCGATGTCAGGGTGACGCTGTGCAAAGTTGACGAGGATGGTGACGATAGCGTCCCGAGAAAACTTCCGGGACTCTCTGGCGAAGCAGGCAGAATTGTCATCTTCATATGTCTTCAATCCATCGATAAGGCCCTCAAAGAAGTGTGTCAACTTGATGCTCGGGGCCTCATGCTCGTTGACGGAGAAGGTCTAGCTCTTCATGTTCATCTTGACGATCTAGGAGGAGATGTGTTCGGCTATGTTGACCAGGCTCTTTGACAAGAGGTCGTACAGATCAACCTGGTCCTTAAGCTTGAGCTCTTCATCCTTCCGGAGAGTCCCTGCAGTATTAAGTTCTTCTGTCAAGACCCTCTCTCGATCCTTGGCTAGCTCGAGATTTTTCTCTAGAGTGGCGAGTTTGGTGTTCAGGTCCTCAATGGTACTAGTGGCAGTAGTCAGTTCCTGGTCCTTGGATGCGAGATGTGATTGCAGCCCCTCTAGCATGGTGGCTGCCTTCCGCACTTCTTCCCGAAGGGCCTCAGTCTCCTTTTTGCTCCCGGCAAGCTCTTCCACCAACCTTCCCACTCGGGTTTTGAACTCTGTCCTAGCTTTGGAAGCTGTGGCAAGGTTATCGGTGACCTCCTTGAGTTTGGTTGCCGCGTCCTGGGTCTGCGCATCGATGGTTTTATGTATGGCCGTCCTCCACATCCTTGGTCCGCTGCTGAACAAGGTTTTCCACCTCATCGTCCTTGCTGCGAAGAGTGTCAGCCATGGCCTACTCACGAGCGGCAAGATCTTTGGCTTTCGCGTTCAGCTACACTTCACGCTCCGTCAGCTTGTTGTCACGAGTTCTTGCTCTCTCTGCAGCAGCAGCAGCAGCCATTTTCTCCTCCTGATCCGTGGGTTCGCGGGATCAATTGTTGTTCCAAGTGCGCAACTCTTACGCCTTCTCCTCCAATTGTTGGGTGGCCACGTCCTAGGCCCTATGTTCTCCTTGAACTGCCTGCCACCTCTGGCCATACCTCTCTTGCACATCTTTGAGCCCGGCATCCACCGTCTCCAGGAAAGCCAAGTCCTTGGAACATTCGACGGAATCACCTGATTTGTTAGCCCTTTGGTCAAGGGAGCCAGTATACGACTAATCTCCTCATCGAAATTCACCCCAGTCAGGGTTGGTGGGCTGGGGACTGCCGGATCTGGATGGGCAACGATTAACACCAAGCTACTTGGAGAGGGTTGTGTCGCTATGACAAGCAGAGGCACCCTCAAGTTTGATGCATCTGATCGGAGGGGCACCTTATCCTCAGCTGCTTCCAGAGCCTCGTTTCTTCAGCCGGGAGGATTGCTGGTTTCTTCCGCCGCTTCTTGGATATTCCCGGGAGCCTCGTTGCGCCCTTCATCGGCAGCAATCTTGACGGCTTCGATGGCAGCATCCTTCCCAATATTGGCCACCTCTTCTGGAAGTTCTCCCTCTTGGAGTGGAGAACCTACGCACGAAGAAAATAATAGAGGAAAAATGATAATCAGGAACTCAAATCAAAGGCCACAACGATGAATTCTGAAGGAAAGATGGTTCAGGAAGCAATTGGCTTACCCACTGGCTATTGCGGGGAAGAGACTTCTCCTTCTCGGGCATCATTTACTACCGGTGGGGGGTCAATGGCTGCCCCTTCAATGGGGTGGCTTCAAAGCGAACTGACCCCGCAGTAGAAGCCCTTGTCGGAGAGTCTTTCCTTGGACATTGATCAAGGGAGGCACCAGAGGAACTGCCCCTCCTTGGTGGACTTCTTCCTGGCGATCTCCTTCCATTTCCTTGTCGGGAGACGGAGGAGAAACATCAACGTTCCCGCCAGTGATTGAGGTTTGTCCCATGCCCTCGCGAGGGGGGCTGGCCGGGGGCTGTGCGTGGAGGCATCCATGGTGTTCCTCGCCGGGCCGACGCCCAATGAAGAGCCCAACCCTGCCACTGTCGACTTGCCCCATTTGGCCCGGTACGCAAGGGTCTCTTCATCCCTGTCAATACCAGCCGCACAAGATTAATTGAGAATCAACGACAAGGCAAAGAGCAATCAAAGATACGAGAAGCAAAGATCTTCCTTACTCCAGGTCGTCGAGCATGGCTTCCATCTCGTACACCAGGGGGCGGGGTAATTCCCTGGCTCTCTTGAGCGGTAGTGGGGTCCTGCTAGTTGTCGGGACCAGACTTGACGTTGGCGTGGGATCGACACCTTTAACAACCCGTTGCTAGGAAGGCGATGTCGGGGCTCGGGAGAGGCGGGTTGAATGGCGGCGTACCGAATCCTCTTTATTGCCTCGGGCGGCCGTATTCTTCAGCTTAGGACCAGCCCATGAGGACGAGGGAACACCGGCTCTCGGTTTCCTCTCTTACAAAGGTGGCGTCGTTGCTCAGGAGCCTGAGGGCCCACCTCAAGTCCTTCCTCTTCCTCGGGCGCTTCGGCCTCCTGACCCGGCACCCTCTACCCCTACAGCCGCGGCCCCTACCGCGTCAAGCCCAGCAATCTCTTCATCAACATGTTCCTCATCTCAGGAATTCCCTTCACCCTCATCGTCATCATCATCACCGGCTACCCCGGCAGCCTTGAGTCTTCGACCTTCCTCGAGCCTGCTGCGTATGTACTCTTGCTCCTCTTCAGTGGTGCCCTTGGTGAAGTCTGTCTCCTTCCTGGTGGCCTTCTCCTCCAAACTAGAGGTCCACTCCATCTCGTCCTCCAAGATGGGCATTTTCCAGTCTGATTTGACCTCGTTGGCATTGCAATCTGGCATCCACTTGAGAATTTGGTCTGTGCCAGAGTTGATGTTCAGTGGAAATATTCTTGGTGGCAACTGGAAGGTACCAGCCTTGTGGAACAGTTGCTCACACAACCATGAATGGCTCATGACTGTCAGATTGTTGCCACGACCAGGGTAAAGTTGCATCCAATCCGCGGCATTCTTGTACACCGGGCAAACCTGTCCCTCCTCTGAAGTGGCACAATGCAACGCCGGATTAAATCGGCCCTCACATGTTCAATGGTGAGCCCGGCAGCTTTGAGGTGGGTGATCCTATTCAGTGCCGGACGGAGGTTCTCGTCAGTGGCACCCAGGTCGCTCTAGTCCTTGCCGCACACCACACATTATAGTCCGCGACAAACCGAACAGAGGAGCATCTGGATCCTGGATCCAACACCAATCACCCCTTCACTCTTCCCACTTGTCGTGCAACTGCCCTCCAAGGTATCCTAGTCCTCTTTCTTCCCCCACGAAATCCAAGATATATTCCTCGAAAGGGATTTATCCTCAATGCAGGGGATATAGAAGTGGCGAAACAAAATCTTCACACAAATGGGCAAATACCGCCATGCACGTCATCGCATTGGGTGTGATATCCACCAGACGGAACCCATAGGTGCACATCATGGCACTGAAGGAATCGGAGAAGGGGGAAGAAAGCCCGTAGTAAAAGTATGCACAGGAAAAGGAATACAAGTCTTCTGGAATCTTGGGTCTGTCAGGAAGGACGGCTAGTGCTCCATGGCCTTTGGTTCCCTCCCCCACATCTAGGCATACCTGTGGATCAAGGTGTTGCCATCCAAGTCCGACGGCAGAATACCACATTCTCCCACCGCCACTGAGCCAACTCCTTCGCCTCTTTCTTCTTCTCCTCTGCTCTCTGGTCCTTAGGCTTGGCCGCCTATTTCCCCTTTATGGTGCTCTTCTTGCGCCCCATTTTTTGTGTAGGGAAAGAAGAGAGATCTGGTGAGGTACGGGGCGGATGGTGGCGGCGGGAGCGGTTTCCATCGCAAGGAAGAAGATGAAGCGGGAGGCGTAAAGGGTTTGCGTTGCCTTTTTATTGGGACCACGCGAGGGGGCTGGCTCTCCACTGTTTCCCCTGCAAAAAACTGCTTTAACAGGTGCACTACCCAGTAACTGCTACTAATCCACAATTCCACGACCCGCAGTAATTGTGTGGGATGGACGTGTGATTGATGGGTCAGCAGAATCATTAATACGTGGGCGGCGGATTTTCGCCTCGTGTCTGTGCACTATTTTGGGCCTAACCCAACAACGCCTGTAGCACGTATGGCTCAGGCCCGAGGACTCCTGTCGGTGTACACAAACAGGGGTGTTTGTTTCCCCTTGACTAGTGCACAAACTTGTGTTGCCTTCGGGGCAGACTGACCCTGCCGGGCGCCTCAAGCTCAAGGATAACAAGACCAGACCAACCAGAGAAGCCTTTGATGACGCACACGTATAGGGGATCTATCATAGTCCTTTTGATAAGTAAGAGTGTCGAACCCAACGAGGAGTAGAAGGAAATGACAAGCGGTTTTCAGCAAGGTATTTTCTACCAGCACTGAAATTATTGATAACGGGTAGTTTTGTGATAAGATAATTCATAACGGGTAACAAGTAATAAGTGTAACAAAGGTGCAACAAGGTGGCCCAGTCCTTTTTGTAGCAGAGGATAAACTTGGACAAACTCTTACATAAAGCAAAGCGCTCCCGAGGAAACATGGGGATTATTGTCAAGTTAGTTTTCATCATGCTCATATGATTCGCGTTCGTTACTTTCATAATTTAATATGTGGGTGGACCAGTGCTTGGGTGCTGTCCTTAATTGGACAAGCCTCCCACTTATGATTAACCCCTCTCGCAAGCATCCGCAACTACGAAAGAAGAATTAAGATAAATCAAACCATAGCATGAAACATGTGGATCCAAGTCAGCCCCTTACGAAGCAACGCATAAACTAGGGTTTAAGATTTTGTCACTCTAGCAAGCCATCATCTACTTATTACTTCCCAATGCCTTCCCCTAGGCCCAAATCATGGTTAAGTGTCATATAGTCAATGTTCACATAACACCACTAGAGGAAAGACAACATACATCTCATCAAAATATCAAACGAATACCAAATTCACATGATTACTTATAACAAGACTTCTCCCATGTCCTCAGGAACAAACATAACTACACACAAAGCATGTTCATATTCAAGATCAGAGGGGTATTGAATATCATTAAGGATCTGAAAATATGATCTTTCACCAAATAAACCAACTAACATCAACTACGAGTAATCAACACTACTAGCAACCCACAGGTACCAATCTGAGGTTTTGAGACAAAGATCGAATACAAGAGATGAACTAGGGTTTGAGAGGACATGGTGCTAGTGAAAGTGTTGATGGAGATTGACCCCCTCTCGATGAGAGGATCGTTGGTGATGACGATGGCTTCGATTTCCCCCTCCGGGAGGGAAGTTTCCCCGGCAGAACAGCTCCGCCGAGCCCTAGATTGCTTCTGCCTAGTTTCCGCCTCGAGATAGCGGCGCTTCATCCCGAAAGCTTTCTTATAAATTTCTCCAGGTCAAAATCCTCTATATAGTAGAAGATGGGCATCGGGGACCTGCGAGGGGGCCCACAAGCTTTAGGGGGGCGCCTAGGGGGTAGGGCGCGCCCCCAGGCTTGTGGCCACCTGGTGGGTCCCCTCTGGTATTTCTTTGCCCAATATTTTTATATATTCCAAAATAATTCTCCGTAAATATTCAGGACTTTTGGGGTTCTACAGAATAGGTTTCTCATATTTGCTCCTTTCCGGTCCAGAATTCCAGCTGCCGGCATTCACATTGATCTTTTTGAGAAGATATGTAATAATTAATCTATTTCTTTAGTTTTTCAAAATAAGTATTGGTGATTTTCTATGTTGCTATAAACCCATTTCCCCTACAATTGTGACTGATCAAGTTTTAAATATTATAGGATGAACAGAAGTGTTCTTACTTGGAGTGGGTTGATCAACAGTCTTTGAAGATGTGCCTAGCAAAGCTTTGGAGCATGTGTGAAGAAGAGACCAGAGGTAGGCTTAGAGAAAGTGTTCTCAACGTTGAAGAATATTTGAAGATGCGGGATAAAAAGAGGAAGGTGGAGAATGAGCTCAGATGTTTTAAATCAGACCTTGCTAAGATGGTGTTGGCAAAGGAGGAGACACTTTCCTAGTTGGCCAGTGCAAAACAGGTTCTTACTGAACTGAAAGCAAAGGTGGATAAGACGAGCCGGGATGATCTCGATTAGGGAAATGAATATATTGTTCTAATATTGTTCTTATGAAGCTGAACTAGCTATATGTTGTACTGTGCTGTTTTCAGGTAGCTATCATATTGTGATGTTAAAATATATTTATGTGCCTGATATGAAATTGGCAAACAACTATTCGATATGAAATGTGAATTTGCGTAATACTGGAATTATTAGTTGTAAGCTAATAAACTTGCTAAATGGGTCACGGAACTTTGCAAACAGTTTTAGCAGTAAAAGCACTTGTGATGGATATCCCAATGCCACACAATTTTCTTCATCAAATCGTGTGTGATGTAGTTGAATAAAAGCAAACGGTTGACTGAGGCAGAGCGTGTGTGATAGTTACACCTATCACACACGAGCCTATACATAAAACTGTGTGGGGTGTACATACGAACGGAAATGTTTTCCCTGGATTGACTGTGTGGGATGTACATACGAACGGAAACGATTTCCCTAGATTGACTATGTGGGCTGTACATAAGAACGGAAACGTATTCCTTGGATTGACTATGTGGAATGTACATAACAAACGGAAACGTTTGTTTGGGACTGACTGTATGGGATGAACTTATGACCGGAACCGATTGGACCTGTATAATCATATTTGATCGCTCGCCGGTCGCACATGACCTCATTTTGCCGAGCGTGTTTGCCAGGAGAGCCTATCCCCGACGGTTTCTGGGTCGTGTGGAAAAGCCCCCCCTATCGCCCACACTCACTTGGCGACGGTTCCAAATGCCGTCGTGGAAAGGGGTTAAAAATCGTTTGTATAGCACCTCGATGTACCAGTGAGGCCTTAATATCCCTTAGTTTCCTTATGGACCCCATTGCCACGGGAGGGTAGGACAAAAGATGTCATGCAAGTTCTTTTCCATAAGAACGTATGAATATTTACGGAATACATGCCTACATTATATTGATGAACTGGAGCTAGTTCTGTGTCGCCCTAGGTTATGACTGTTATATGATGAACATTATCGAACATTATCACCCATCCAATGCCTATGAGCTTTTCACATATTTTTCTTGCTGAGTTACTATTACTATTGCTACGGTTACAACTGCTACAAAATTACTGCTGCTACTATTACTGTTACTACAATTGCTATCACTATCATACTACTATGCTACTGATCACTTTGTTGCAGATATTTAGTCACCAAGTGTGGTTGAATTGACAACTCAACTACTAATACTTGCAAATATTCTTCGGCTCCCCTTGTGTCGAATCGATAAATTTGGGTTGAATACTCTACCCTCGAAAACTGTTGCGATCCCCTATACTTGTGGGTTATCACGCACCCCCCTACGTGGGCGCGCTTGGTAGGCTTGTGGGTCCCCGGTAGGTCGGTCGGAGGTATCCTTCGGGTAAAAATATCCGGGTAAAAATCCCCTCAAAAGTTTAGCCCAAACGGAGTTAAGGATTTGCGGGAATTTAAGAAACGGTGAAGGGCCAGAAAACAGGAACGTGAAACAGAAGAGAACAGAGAGAGAGAGAGAGAGAGAGAGAGATAGAGAGAGAGAGATCCAATCTCGGAGGGGCTCCTGCCCTCTGGGAGCCATGGAGAACATGGACCAGAGAGGAAACTCTCCTCCCATCTAGGGGGGAGGCCAAGCAATAAGAAGGAGGAGGGGGCTCTCTCCCCCTCTCTCCCGGTGGCGCCGGAACACCGCCGGGGCAACCATCGTGATGATAGTCTACACCAACAAATTTGTCGCTGTCATCACCAAATCTCTCTCCCCCTCTATACAACGGTGTAACACCTCTTCTACTCGATGTAATCTCTACTTAAACATGGTGCTTGATGCTACATATTATTATCCAATGATGTGTTGCCATCCTATGATGTTTGAGTAGATTCACTTTGTCCTATGGGTTGATTGATGATCGTCATTGGTTTGAGTTGTATGTTTTATTTTGGTGTTGTCCTATGGTGCCCTCCGTGTCACGCAAGCATGTGGGATTACCGATATAGGGTGTTGCAATACGTTCATGATTCACTTATAGTGGGTGGCGAGAGCGACAGAAGCTTATACCCGAGTAAGCGGGTTGCTGCATATTGGAGTAAAGAGGAATCCTTACTTAATGTTATGGTTGGAGTTTACCTTAATGATCTTTAGTAGTTGCGAATGCTTGCTATAGTTCCAATCATAAGTGCATATGATCCAAGTACGGAAAGTATGTTAGCTCATGCCTCTCCCTCATATAAAATTGCAATAATGATTACCCGTCTAGTTATCGATTGCCTAGGGACAAATCTGATGGAAATATGCCCTAGAGGCAATAATAAAATGGTTATTATTATATTTTCTAAATCATGATAAATGTTTATTATTCATGCTAGAATTGTATTGACCGGAAACTTAAATACATGTGTGGATACATAAACAAATACCATGTCCCTAGTGAGCCTCTACTAGACTAGCTCGTTGATCAAAGATGGTTAAGGTTTCCTAACAATAGACATGAGTTGTCATTTGATAACAGTATCACATCATTAGGACAATTATGTGATGGACAAGACCCATCTGTTAGCTTAGCATATTGATCGTTTAGTTTATTGCTATTGCTTTCTTAATGTCAAATACATGTTCCTTCGTCTATGAGATTATGCAACTCCCGGATACCAGAGGAATACCTTGTGTGCTATCAAACATCACAACGTAACTGGGTGATCATAAAGATGCTCTACGGGTATCTCAGAAGGTATTTGTTGAGTTGGCATAGATCGAGATTAGGATTTGTCACTCCGAGTATCGGAGAGGTATCTCTGGGCCCTCTCGGTAATACACATCATAAGAAGCCTTGCAAGCAAAGTGACTAAGGAGTTAGTTGCAAGATTATGTATTATGAAATGAGTAAAGAGACTTGCCGGTAATGAGATTGAACTAGGTATGAAGGTACCGACGATCGAATCTCGGGTAAGTAACATACCGATGAACAAAGGGAATTACGTATGTTGTCATAAGGTTTGACCGATAAAGATCTTCGTAGAATATGTAGGAGCCAATATGGGCATCCAGGTTCCACTATTGGTTATTCACTGGAGAGGTGTCTCTGTCATGTCTACATAGTTCTCGAACCCATAGGGTCCGCACGCTTAACGTTCGTTGACGATATCGTGTTATATGAGTTATATGGATTTGGTGAGCGAATGTTGCTCGCAGTCCCGGATGAGATCACGGACATGATGAGGGGCTCTGGAATGGTCCAGAGGTAAATATTGATATATAGGACAATGATATTCGGACACCGGAAGAGTTTCGGAGTGCACAGGGTAGTCATCGGGTCACCGGAAGGGGTTCCGGACACCCCCGGTAAGTGTATGGGCCTAATGGGCCAAGGGGGGATAGACTAGCCCACAAGGGCGCTGGTGCACCCCTTCCCTGGCCGGCCGGCCCTATAGTGAAGGAAAGTGGAGGGCTGGAACCTCCTGCCTTTCCCTCATGAGGGAAAGGAAAGGGGGGGCACCACCTCCCACTGCCTTCCTCCCACACTCAAATAAGGAAGGAGGGCGCGGCTTGGGGAGGACCCCAAGTAGGATTCGACCTACTTGGGGGCACCTCCTGGCTGCTCCCTCCTCCTCCCACCTATATATATGTGGGAGGGGGCGCCACACATAACCACAACAATTGCTTAGCCGTGTGCGGCGCCCCCCTCCATCGTTTACACCCTCGGTCATATTTTCATAGTACTTAGGCGAAGCCCTGCGGAGATAACTTCACCATCACCGTCACCACGCCGTCGTGCTGCCGGAACCCATCCACTACTTCGCCATCTTGCTGGATCAAGAAGGCGAGGACGTCACCGGGTTGAACGTGTGCTGAACGTGGAGGTGTCGTACGTTCGGTACTTGATCGGTTGGAGCACGAAGAAGTTCGACTACATGAACCGTGTTAACAAACGCTTCCGCTTACGGTCTATGAGGGTACGTAGACACACTCTCCCCTCTCGTTGCTATGCATCTCCATGATAGATCTTGCGTGTGCGTAGAAATTTGTTGTTTTCCATGCAATGCTTCCCAACAGTGGCATCCGAGCCAGGTCTATGCGTAGATGATATGCACGAGTAGAACACAAAGAGTTGTGGGCGGTGATAGTCATAATGCTTACCACCAACGTCTTATTTTGATTTGGCGGTATTGTGGGATGAAGCGGCCCAGACCAACCTTACATGTCCACGCACATGAAAACAGCTCCACCGACTGACATGCAACTAATTTTGCATAAAAGCTGGCTGGCAGGTGTCTGTTTCTCCTACTTTATTTGAATCGAGCTTGACTGTGGCCGGTCCTTGAAGAAGGTTAAAACAGCAAACCTGATAAATCACCGTTGTGGTTTTTGCGTAGTTAAGAACGGTTCTTGCTAGTAGCCCGTAGCAGCCACGTAAAACTTGCAACAACAAAGTAGAGGACGTCTAACTTGTTTTTGCAGGGCATGTGATGTGATATGGTCAAGACATGATGTGATATACTTTATTGTATGAGATGATCATGTTTTGTAATATCGACAACTGGTAGGAGCCTTAGGGTTTTCTGTTAATTATTATATGAAATGCAAGCGCCATGTAATTGCTTTACTTTATCGCTGTGCATTAGCAATAGTTGGCGAGATGACCCCGACCCAACGATGGAGATCAAGGTGTCGAGCCGGTGATGATGGAGATCATGACGATGCTTTGGAGATGGAGATCAAAACCACAAGATGATGATGGCCATATCATGTCACATATTTTGATTGCATGTGATGTTTATCCTTTATGCATCTTATTTTGCTTAGAACGCGGTAGCATTATAAGATGATCCATTCACTAAATTTCAAGATAAAAGTGTTCTCCCCGAGCATGCACCGTTGCCAAAGTTCGTCGTTTCGGAGCACCAAGTGATGATCGGGTGTGATAGACTCTACATTCACATACAACGGGTGTAAGACGGTTTTGCACATGTAGAATACTTGGGTTAAACTTGACGAGCCTAGCATGTACAGACATGGTCTCGGAACACTTGAGACCGAAAGGTCGAACATGAGTCATATAGTAGATATGATCAACCTAGAGATGTTCACCATTGATGACTACCCCATCTCACGTGATGATCGGACATGGGTTAGTTGATTCGGATCGTATATCACTTAGATAACTTGAGGGGTGTTTATTTAAGTGGGAGTTCATTTGTAATTTGACTAACTGAACTTAATTTATCATGAACTTAGTCTTAATAGTTTTTGCATATCTATGTTGTAGATAAATAGCTCGCGATATAGCTCCCCTATTTTTGATATGTTCCTAGAGAAAAATAAGTTGAAAGATGATAGTAGCAATGATGTGGACTGGGTCCATGATCTGAGGATTATCCTCATTGCTGGAAAGAAGAATTATGTCCTTGATGCACTGCTAGGTGACACACCTATTGCAGGAGCAGATGCAGACGTTATGAATGTTTGGCAAGCTCGATATGATGACTACTTGATAGTTTGGTGCGACATACTTTACAGCTTAGAACCGGGACTTCAAAAACGTTTTGAACGCCACGGAGCATGTGAGATGTTCCAAGAGCTGAAAATTGGTATTTCAGACTCATGCCCGTGTCGAGAGGTATGAGACCTCTGACAAGTACTTTGCCTACAAGATGGAGGAGAATAGCTCAGCTAGTGAGCATGTGCTCAGAATGTCTGAGTACTACAATCGCTTGAATCAAGTGGGAGTTAATATTCCAGATAAGATAGTGATTGACAGAATTCTCTAGTCACTATCACCAAGCTACTAGAACTTCGTGATGAACTATAATATGCACGGGATGACGAAAACAATTCCCGAGCTCTTCGTGATGCTGAAATCGGCAAAGGTAGAAATCAAGAAAGAACATCAAGTGTTGATGGTTAATAAGACCACTAGTTTCAAAAAAAGGGCAAGGGAAAGAAATGGAACTTCAAGAAGAATGGCAAGCAAGTTGCCACTCCCAGGAAGAAGCCCAAAGCTGGACCCAAGCCTGAAACTGAGTGCTTCTACTGCAAAGGGAATGGTTACTGGAAGCGGAACTGCCCCAAATACTTGGTGGATAAGAAGGATGGCAAAGTGAACAAAGGTATATTTAATATACATGTTATTGATGTGTACTTTACTAGTGTTTGTAGCAACCCCTGGGTATTTGATACCGGTTCAGTTGCTAAGATTAGTAACTTGAAATAGGAGTTGCAGAATGAACAGACACTAGTTAAGGACAACGTGACGATGTGTGTTGGAAGTAATTCCAAAGTTGATACGATCAACATCGCACACTCCCTCTACATTTGGGATTAATGTTGAACCTAAATAAATGTTATTTGGTGTTTGCATTGAGCATGAATATGACTGGATCATGTTTATTGCAATACGGTTATTCATTTAAGTCTAAGAATAAATTGTTGTTCTATTTACATGAATAAAACCTTCTATGGTCGTACACCCAATAAGAATGGTTTATTGAATCTCGATCGTAGTGATACACATATTCATAATATTGATGCCAAAAGATGCAAAGTTGATACTGAGAGTCCAACATATTTATGGCACTACCGTTTAGGTCATATTGGTGTAAAGTGCATGAAGAAACTCCATGCGGATGGACTTTTCGAATTACTTGATTATGAACCATTTGATACTTGCAAACCATGCCTCATGGGCAACATGACTAAGACTCCGTTCTCCGAAAAAATGGAGCGAGCAACAGACTTGTTGGAAATAATACATACTGATGTATGCGGTTCGATGAGTGTTGAGGCTCGCGGCGGGTATCGTTATTTTCTGACCTTCATAGATTATTTGAGCAGATATGGGTATATCTACTTGATGAAACATAAGTTTAGAACATTTGAAAAGTTCAAAGAATTTCAAAATGAAGTAGAAAATCATCGTAACAAGAAAATAAAGTTTCTACGATCTGATCGTGGAGGTGAATATTTGAGTTATGAGTTTGGTCTTCATTTGCAACAATGCGGAATAGTTTCGCAACTCACGCCACCTTGAACACCACAACGTAATTGTGTGTCCGAACGTCGTAATCGCACTTTATTAGATATGGTGCGATCTATGATGTCTCTTACTGATTTACCGCTATCATTTTGGGGTTATGCATTAGAGACAGCCGCATTCACGTTAAATAAGGCACCGTCTAAATCCATTGAGACGACACCGTATGAACTATGGTTTGGCAAGAAACCTAAGATATTGTTTCTTAAAGTTTGGGGTTGTGACACTTATGTCAAAAGGCTTCATCCTGATAAGCTCGAACCCAAATCATAGAAGTGCGTCTTCATAGGATACCCTAAGGAAACAATTAGGTACACCTTCTACCATAGATCCGAAGGCAAGATCTTTGTTGCCAAGAATGAATCCTTTCTAGAGAAGGAGTTTCTCTCAAAAGAGGTGAGTGGCAGGAAAGTAGAACTTGATGAGGTAATTGTACCTTCTCTCAATTTGGAGAGTAGCACATCAGAGAAATCTGTTCCCGTGATGCCTACACCAACTAGAGAGGAAGCTATTGATGATGATCATGAAATTTTGGACCAAGTTACTACTGGATCTCGTAGGTCGAACAGAGCACGTTCCGCACCAGAGTGGTACGATAATCCTGTTCTGGAAGTCATGTTATTAGACCATGGTAAACCTACGAACTATGAAGAAGCTATGATGAGCCCCGATTTTGATAAATGGCTTGAGGACATGAAATCTGAGATAGGATCCATGTACGAGAACAAAGTGTGGACTTTGGTGGACTTGCCCGATGATCAGCAAGCAATTGAGAATAAATGGATCTTCAAGAAGAAGATAGATGCTGATGGTAATGTCACCATCTACAAAGCTCGACTTGTCGCAAAAGGTTTTTGACAAGTTCAAGGGGTTGACTACGATGAGACCTTCTCACCCGTAGCGATGCCTAAGTCAGTCCGAATCATGTTAGTAATTGCCGCATTTTATAATTATAAAATCTGGCAAATGGACGTCAAAACTGCATTCCTTAATGGATTTCTTAAAAAGAAGAGTTGTATGCAACCAAAAGGTTTTGTCGATCCTAAAGATGCTAACAAAGTGTGCAAGCTATAGCGATCCATCTATGGACTGGTGCAAGCATCTCGGAGTTGGAATATATGCTTTGATGAGGTGATCAAAGCATATGGTTTTATACAGACTTAGGGTGAAGCCTGTATTTGCAAGAAAGTGAGTGGAAGCTCTGTAGCATTTCTGATATTATGTGTGGATGACATATTATTGATTTGAAATAATATAGAATTTCTGGATAGCATAAAAGGATACTTGAATAAGAACTTTTCAATGAAAGACCTCGGCGAAGCTGCTTATATATTGGGCATGAAGATCTATAGGGAAACATCAAGATGCTTAATAGGACTTTCATAAAGTACTCCCTCCGTTTCTTTTTACTCCGCATATAAGATTTGGTCAAAGTCAAACTACACAAAGTTTGACCAAATTTATATAAAAAATATGAACATCTACAATACTAAAACTATATAGTATGAAAATACGTTTCATGGTGCATCTGATAATATTGATGTCATATTATGAATGTTTATATTTTTTTAATATTAAGTTAGTCAAACTCTACAAAGCTTGACTTTGACCAAACCTTATATGCGGACTAAAAAGAAACGGAGGGAGTACATACCTTGGCAAAGTTTTTGAAGAAGTTCAAAATAGATCAGTCAAAGAAAGAGTCCTTGCCTGTGTTACAAGGTGTGAAGTTGAGTAAGACTCAAAGCCCGACCACTACAGAAGATAGAGAGAGAATGAAAGTCATTCCCTTTGCCTCAGCCATAGGTTCTATAAAGTATACCAAGCTGTGTACCAGACCTATTGTGTACCTTGCCATGAGTTTGGCAAGGGGGTACAATAGTGATCCAGGAGTAGACCACTGTACAGTGGTCAAAATTATCCTTAGAGAACTATGGAAATATTTTCTCGGTTATGAAGGTGATAAAGAGTCCGCCGTAAAGAGTTACGTCGATGCAAGCTTTGACATTGATTCAGATGACTATGAATATCAATCTGGATACATATTGAAGGTGGGAGCAATTAGCTGGAGTAGCTCCATGCAGAACATTGTAGACATAGAAATTTGCAAAATACATACAGATCCGAATGTGACAGACCCGTTGACTAAACTTCCTCACAAGCAAAACATGATCACACCTTAGTACTCTTTGGGTGTTAATCACATGGCGATGTGAACTGGATTATTGTCGTCGAAAACCACGGCCACCTATGGGACCAAGGGCCCCTTGCTGGTTCGGCCGGGGGATGTCATGTTGCACAAAGAGCAGAAGAACGTGGGGCAGCACGGTAGAGATCACGCGGGCAATTTTACCCAAGTTCGGGCCACCGCGAGGCATAAAACAGTACTCCTGCTTTGGTGGATTGATGGTGGAAGAATGGTGGTGGAGCGTAGTACACTTGCCCAGCTGGGACGGTAGTGGCTACACGCGTATGGATGTGTGGGTGTCCAACCTTCTAACCCTTTCTATGGTTGCCATGGGCCTCCTTTTATAGGTTAAGGGGTCACCACAAAGTAGTCATTATGCACTGATAAGATAGCAAACAGTGCTATCATACCTAACCCTGCAGGCTGACAGGGCGCATTAAATCCACCGCTCAACGTCACATCGTCGCTTACCCGGCAAGTCTTGCCGGGCTGTTTTGCCAACTTCACACCTGCTCGCTTAACACGTCGCAGGATGGGTGTCATTCGTAGGCATTTCCTGTAGACAGAAGCTGCCATGTGGTGAGTAGCTGCCACTTAATCACTTTGGGCTCGACACCGCACTGATTGACGATGTGGGTCATGATGGAGTGGTCGGGTGAGGTGCTTTTTGCCTCCGTGAGTCCCGGCAGGCCCTGTCGGGATGTCTTGGACGTTTCCTTTCGGGGGTGACCCCACCCTTCGTCGGGCTCGTCTGCCCGACAAGGGAGGCTTTTCTCCTGGTGATATCTTGCTTCTCTGGCTTGGTCTTGGTCCTCTTGATCTGCATGGTGGTCCTTTCATGATCTTGGTCCCTTGTACTCTGGCATGGCTTGGTGCTGTAATTTTGTTCCCGTGTTTGTGCACAGTCTGGGCAACAGACCCAAGGTTTGTTGCACCGACAGAAGCCCCCGGGCCAGCCCTGATCGCGCTGCCGAGAGTCATCGGGGTAGGCCCTAATAAGTGCACATGCAAGGGTGCTAAAGAGGCTGGTCTCTTGGAGTCTTCTTTGCTTTGTCATTAATCTTGATCCTGGGCCAGTTTCCGGTTTCTCCGCGCGTCGCACGCAATGCTGCGGAAAAACTTTGATCGTGGCCCACAGATCGCCCACGCCCCACGATCACGGGGCGGAAACTGCCATCCCACTTGCCTCCTGTTTAGCACGCACCTGCCACGTGTTCTGGATGCATTGGGCATGGTAGGTGGTGGATGCGGAGAGCTCGTGGATGAGTGCCATGGTCGAAAACCGGGCGTCGATGGTTGGAGTAGAGAGTCGGCCTTGATTCTTAGAGCCACAGAAGGTGCAGGGAGGCCGTATTAGAGGAGCGGGGCGGCCGTCCCCTGCGTGAGAGACCAGCCCCTGCCTCATCTTCCTATAAGAGGGGGCAGGAGCAGTGCATCTTCACACACGCTTCTTCTTATTCTCCCGACCTTTCCTTATTAGTCATGGTGAGAGGACGAGGGCGTGGCGGTGTCCCAATGGTGGCTATGAAGGCTTCTACTCGACATTGCATCCCTGATAGAGGCAAAGGTGTCCCGTCTTTCGATCAGATGGTGATTATCGTTTCAGAGGAGTAGACTTTCACGATCCGACTACGAACGTATGAGGACGTCGCGCCTTAGCAATCGCTAAACCAACTCCAAGAGTTTATTGACCACGCCGGAGCTCGATCAACCTGACCACGAGGGTCTGTTTCCTGCGAGCAAACGAAGAACAAGCAAGAAAGTGAGATTCCAATCTGGATATTGCGAATATAAGAGGAAAGCTTTATTAATGAAGGTGGGGTTTTGTGACGCCTTTGTCTGGTCGTTGAACACAAACGAAGTACGCGAAGTTGCAGCTATGGTGAACTTTTAATCTAAACAAAACCCAAAGTCTAAACGACGCCCTAAGGGCTGTATATATGGAGGAAGAGAGGGGGAATTTCGTGGCCCATGGGGGAGGGGTCCGAAACCAACCCTATCTCCGACTCTAAAATCATCACTTGAAACTCGGTTCTTGTTTCCCTTGCGCATGCCATCATCTCCATGCTTGTTCTTCCTCCAATGTTCATCCTTCTCCAAGTTAGGCCCTTCATTTGTAAGCAAAACAAATGTATCCAATTTAGGCAGCATCATATTCTCATGAACATTAGAATCATCACCAAGAAAAGAAAGTACCTAGTAATTTATTTGGCGTGCACGAGCTCTAGTAATTGGTCCAGTATGTATAGTAGCAGGGGCTGTGGGTGTAACAATGGTATTGATGTCCTCATCATCCTCCCCTTCTTGAAATGAATTCGTCCTTGATGGAAGATCATCTTCCTCACCCAAATAAGGCTTCAAATCTGCAATGTTAAAAGTGGGACTAACCCCAAAATCTGCAGGCAGCTCAAGTTTATATGCATTATCATCTATTTTCTCTAACACCTTAAAAGGACCATCAGCACGTGGCATTAGCTTTGATTTGTGCAAATCAGGAAATCTATCCTTACGCAAATGTAACCAAACAAGATCTCCAGGTGCAAACACAACATGTTGTCTACCCTTGTCTCCAGCAAGTTTATATTTAGCATTCATACGCTCAATGTTTTCCTTAGTTAACACATGCATTTTTAAAATCAATTTAGCACATTGTTTAGCATCAGAATTAACCTTCTCCGAAGATGGAAGAGGCAACAAATCAATAGGTGCACGAGGTAGGAAACCATACACAATTTCAAAAGGACACATCTTAGTAGTAGAATGCAATGAACGATTATAAGCAAATTCAATATGAGGCAAGCCTTCTTCCAACATTTTCTTATTATTCTTCAAAATAGCCCTAAGCATAGTAGACAATGTTCTATTGACTACTTCAGTTTGTCCATCAATTTGGGGGTGACAATAGTACTAAAAAGCAGTTTAGTCCCCAACTTAGCCCATAAACATCTCCAAAAGTGGCTAAGAAATTTAGTATCATGATCTGAAACAATAGTATTTGGCACACCATGCAAGCGAATAATTTCACGAAAGAACAAATCAGCAACATTAACAGCATCATCACTTTTATGACATGGTATAAAGTGTGCCATTTTCGAGACAACAAATATGCTATCCCTCCCCTTCTTTGTTTGATGTAAACCTAAAACAAAGTCCATCGATATATCCTCCCAAGGAACACTAGGTACAGGCAAAGGCATATATAAACCATGAGGATTGAGTCGTGACTTAGCTTTTTGACATGTTGTGCAGCGAGCAACAAAATGCTCAACGTCCCATCTCATCTTTGGCCAAAAGAAATGTGTAGCAAGTACATCCTCCGTCTTCTTCACACCAAAGTGTCCCATTAATCCTCCTCCATGTGCCTCCTACAACAACAAAAGACGAACGGAGCTAGCTAGAATGCATAGCTTGTTAGCACGGAACACAAATCCATCATTAACGATGAATTTGTTCCACGTTCTTCCTTCTTTACAATTCTGCATTACATCTTTAAAATCAGCATCATGCACATATTGATCTTTGATGGTCTCCAAACCAAATATTTTAAAGTCAAGTTGTGAAAGCATAGTATAACGACGAGACAAAGCATCAGCATTAACATTTTCTTTACCCTTCTTGTGTTTAATGACATAAGGGAGAGTCTCAATGAATTCAACCCATTTAGCATGTCTACGGTTCAGTTTTGCTTGACTTTTAATATGTTTCGAAAATTCATGATTAGAATGTATAACAAATTCTTTGGGCCATAAATAATGTTGCCATGTTTCTAAGGTTCGAACAAGAACATATAATTCTTTCTCATAAGTAGAATAGTTCAGACTAGGCCCACTCAATTTTTCAGAAAAGTATGCAACAGGTTTGCCATCTTCTAATAACACACCTCCTAATCCAATTCCACTAGCATCACATTCAAGCTCAAAAGTCTTATTAAAATCAGGAAGTTGGAGTAAAGGAGCATGTGTCAACTTATCTTTCAATACCATGAAAGCTTCTTCCTGTGCGGTACCCCAAACAAAAGGCACATCCTTCTTAGTAAGCTCATTGAGAGGTGCAGCAATGGTGCTGAAATCTCTCACAAAATGCCTATAGAAACCAGCGAGTCCAAGAAAACTCCTCACTTGTGTGGCTGTTTTGGGCTGCGGCCAACTCTCAATAGCTTCAATCTTCGCCTTATCAACTTTAATTCCCTGTGGAGTAACAACATAGCCAAGAAAAGATTCTCGGTCGGTGCAAAAGGTGCAGTTCCCAAGGTTACCAAACAAACGTGCATCACGTAAAGCAATAAAAAAACACGTAAATGTTCCAAATGTTCCTCCAAAGATCTGCTATAAATCAGTATATCATCAAAATAGACTACCACAAATCGTCCAATGAAAGCACGTAAAACTTCGTTCGTTAATCTCATGAAAGTACAAGATGCATTAGTTAATCCAAAAGGCATGACTAACCACTCATATAATCCAAACTTAGTTTTAAATGATGTTTTCCGTTCATCCCCCAATTTCATATGAATTTGATGGTATCCACTACGCAAATCAACTTTAGAGAATATTGTAGAGCCACTCAATTCATCAAGCATATCATCTAGCCTAGGAATAGGATGACGATAACGAATAGTAATATTATTAAAGCCTCTACAGTCAACACACATACGTGATGCACCATCCTTTTTTGGCACTAGAATAATAGGAACAGCACAAGGACTAAGGGATTCGCGTATATAACCTTTGTCGAGCAGCTCTTGAACTTGACACATAATCTCCTTCGTCTCCTCTAGATTGGTACGGTATGGTGCACGGTTGGGTCGTGATGCAAAGGGAATTAAGTCAATTTGATTCTCAATCCCTCGAATAGGTGGTAATCCCGGTGGCATGTCTTGTGGAAAGACGTCAACGAACTATTGCAAAATGTTAGTAACAGCAGGAGGCAAAGAGGAAGGCACGTCCTCAAATGAAAATAATGCCTCTTTGCAAATTCATGTAGGAATAGACCTTTGTGGTCAGGCTGATCGTGCTTCCAGCATCGTCACTAACCTTGGAAGATTGGTTTAGCGATTGCTAAGGCTCAACATCATGCATGTTTGTAGTCGAATCGTCAAAGTCATCTCCACCAAATCGATAGTTATTATCTCATCGAAAGATCGGGACCCTCGCCTTTATCAAGTGGTATCAATTTTCAGGTTGCTCGGTGAGAATTTCCAGTTATCCTTAGATTAAATTTATTTTCTTACCTATTGTCCAAGAAAAAGCCACAAAAAAAGTTAGATCTATTCATCCTTTGTCCAAGCCAGTATGAGCCTTTGCAATTTTCTTTTCATTGTTTGCTTTGTTGAATTTGCGGTTGCATCGTCGTGTCGAGTTGTTGGTCTTAGTGTCTAGTTCGTTTAGAGTTTCGAGTTCTGTTCACATTAGTCACGCCGCCGCTGCATCATTATTCCTTCCGTTGTCCATCAGCTCCATCCATCAATTTCCACCACGTGCCACCCATCATTCATTGTCATCATCATAGTTGAGGTCATTCGCATCTTTGCATGATCCAATCTGCATCTTATCTAGTTTGTTTTGGAAAAAAAGGAAGAGGGAAAAAAGTCAGAGAAAAAAAAGGGAGAGAAGAAAAAAAACCAAATTCGGATGTATCTAGACTCAATCTCGTACCTGAATTTGGATTGGAATCTGTTTTGCGCACTGTTTAGTAAAACAGGCAAACTTCCTCATACGAAGTCCGTTTTGGCTCCAAGAGTACTCAAATTAAAGCTAGTGACGAGCCGCATCTAAATAGTTTCAAAAGCTAGTTCAATATTTGACACCTCAAAATAGGCTTCTAAATAGGTCTTTTTGCCCTCTGAAGTTTGTGAACACAGTTTGTTCCAATTATTCAGACCAGTTTTAGAATTTCTTTTGACTCCTCATATCAACTCGGAATTGAGGGATTCTTTTTGCATTTGAAAGCTTGAGTCAGTGCCATTGTTGAGAAAAATTATCAGAAAATTGGCACAAACTTTTTCAGAGGAAAGTTTGAGAGGAAGTTGTTGGTATATCCTGCTTGGCAGTTGTTTCACATCATTATCTTTACTGCTATTGTGATCTTCACTTCTATCTTGCTATCCAGAGCTACTTCATATCCTTTATTGATGCTAGTTGTGCTACGCCGTGACCTCATTAGTGTTCTAGGCTCGCATCTCTAGTCCGGTCTAGCCTAGGACCAGCACAGTACCGTCGTTGAGCGTTTATTCAACATTGCATCTCTGAATTGATTATTGCTAATCTTTTGCTACCATATATTCAAGCCTTCCAAGCTCCACATATTTCTACACCATGTATACGTGCGTTCCTCTAGCAATCGCTTTACTCAATCTTCGGAGTTATTTGACACCGTTGGTTGCCTATCACCACCTGCGGCATGGTAAGAACTTGTAAGATATTGATATTTGCTATACTATGAGCGTTTTACCACCACATCCTAGTAGTTCATAGGAACATTATTCTCGGATTTTGTTTCTTGTTTTCTACTAATCATGGCAGGTTCTGGAATTGTTAGTTCTTGGGCTTCATTGATCGTGGGAGATTTGCCACCACCTAAGAAAATACAACAATCGTCACAAGAGGAGCAACAACATCAGAATGCACATAATCAGGTTAATGTTTCCATGCCACCATTTACTGGTCGTTTTAGGCCTGATTTATATATTGAATGGGAGTACGAAATAAATGCTATATTTGCTTCCCATAATTTTCATGAGCGTGGAAAATTTCAAGCCGCGGTTAGTACTTTCAGTAGCTTTGCTTTAGTTTGGTGGAGCGAATATTGTCGGTTAAACCCTGATCTTATACCTACTACTTGGAATGATTTAAAACTTGTCATGAGAGATAGATTTGTTAATGTTTATTATACTCGTGGCATGATTAAAATATTACAACATTTAAAACAAGGCACTGATATGGTAACAAAATACTATGATGATTTACAAACTATTGTTGCACTCATTTTTAGAAGAAAGTGAAGAAGATTTTATGGATAGATTTTGGGGAGGATTAAACTGTGATATTCAAGAGATACTAATTCATGAAGAGTGTTATCCTATGGACCATTTGTTTCGTCTTGCTTGCAAAGCTGAACAGGAAATAAAATGACGTGTTGCCCACAAGGAGAACAAGCGCACAGTGCACATTCCAACTGTTGATATAGATGTTTCGTCAACTACTAGGCATACTATGACAACCACATCCGTTGTTGCGAGGACTACATCATCTGCACCATGTGACACATCACCACCGAGAGTGCCTACATCATCTGAGTTGATCATAAGAGGTAATGACAAAGGTACAGATTTTCCACTTTCACATGAGAATGATGCATGCCTAGTTAACTTGAATACATCATGTGTTGAGTCATCTGTTGATTTGAGCACACCTATTTTAGAGAATTGTGTTACTGTCATGAATGCGTCATGTGATCAAACAACTGAAATACCAACAATTTTGAGTGCACCCATTGAATTAACTATTGATGCAAAAGAACTAATGTTTAATCATTTTGATATGACCTCTAATCTTGGTGATGATACCGTGACCAATGACTTATTGGATGTTTGCTTATTTAAGCATGTTGTAGCATGTAAATTTGGTGCAAGTAAGGTTTATTCATCAATGTTGGGATGGTTTAATGATGAACATTGTCAACCTTTTGAAATGAATAAGAGCTTCACTTATATATGCAAACTGAGTTGCAATATTTTCATGCCTTCTACTTCTTGTGATAATATTTCAGATTTTATGAACTATGAAAGTTACTCATGTATACATGTGTCATATGTGCAAAAACCAAGGGAAGTAAAAAATGGATGACATATACATATACAACATATACACCTTGTCTCTTTTGATAGCCACATTTCAGATTAAGAAACGCCGAGGACGGCTTTGTTTTCAAGAAGGGGAGGATGATGAGGACATGACTACCTTGGATACGACCAAAAATATTGCAAACATGTATATTTGTGAGGTGATTTCTAATGCAAACTATGCAATAATTTATTTATGTCATCCAGGACAAAGATACTTCACAAACTTTTGTGTCATGTTTAATTGCAGGTGTATGGGACATTTGTACAATCCACATATGAAGATAAGGGAAAAAGAGAAGTTTAGGTGCTGTTCAAAAAGTCTTCTCACTTCACTTTTGGGCCAAGAGAAGATAGAGGCCAAGTCTCTCACGTTCTGGATTCAGATTCGGACTACACAGACATACCTAACTCCAAAACGTCAATAACTCTTTCATACGGACTCCGAATTGGGTGGTTTTTTTTGTTGGAAAGTAGATTTCATTATCTTTCCAACCCAATTGGATTCACCTTAAAATTCGTCCGGAGCGTTGAGTTATCGACGAAACAATCTGACGCTGCAGCAGAATCCGAGTCAAACAACAAGTCCAAAGGTGTTGCATCACCTCCACTTGGGCCCATGAGCCTTGTACGACCTAGGGTTAGTTTTAGGCTGCCTTGGGACGTCCTCCCACCTCCTTGGCCGCCACCCCTTGCTTCTATATAAGTAGATCCATCTAGTAGCTTTTTCCTTGGGATTTGTTTAGTTAAAAGTTAGCCATTGCAACTTCGTGTACTTCGTTTGTGTCCAACGACCATACCAAGACCGCTTTTGGATCCCCCACCTTTATCAATACTTAATCTATATTCGCAATATTCAGATTGCTTTACAATATTGTTCTTTGATTGCTTGCAGGAACAGACCTTCACGGTCAGGTTGATTGTGCTCTGGCGTGGTCAATAACCGCTCGGAGTTGGTTTAGCGATTGCTAAGGCGCAATGTCGTGCACGTTTGTAGTCGGATCGTCAAAGTTGTCTCCACTAAATCGATAGTTAGCATCTCATCGAAAGACCGGGACCCTCGCCTCTATCAGTGGTTGTGGAAGACGCACGAGCAATTCATTAAACTTGTTATCGAGCTTTGTTTCGAACGTCTTCTCAATTCCATCTATCTTCTCCATGTCCTCTTCAAATCTGTTTAGCACATTTTGCACATGGTCACTCATCATTTGCTGAAATTTATGTTGTTTGTTCGTCATGTTCTCACAATCAGTCTCATTGGCTTGTGATCCTGCCATGGTTAGCAGCAATAGAAACACACAAGAATATGATCCTACATACTGCTAGGAAGTGGTGGTGGTGTATCACAAATCCGTCAAGCGAATCTCAAATTCTTACCAGTTCTTGCCCAACGGCAGGTGGTGATCGGCAACCGTTGTAGTTAAAACTCTCAAAGATTGGACAGAGCGATTGCCAGGTGGTGTCAAAAACACGATGTAGATGTATGTGGAGCTGGGAAGGCTTATGATATGGTGGCAAAAATGTCAGCAATAATCAATTCAGAGATGCAAAGTTGAATAAACGCTCAACGATGGTACTGTGCTGGTCCTAGGCTAGATTGTACTAGAGACGCAAGCCTAGAACACTAACAAAATCACGGTGCAGCACGTAAACAAGGGGAAAGCACACTCTAAATTTTTCCGCTCCTCTTTTTTTGCGAAAAATCACTATAATGGTGAGTGTCTCAAAACTCTTCCCAAGTGAAACTAACAGGATAGGCACGAACTTTTTTTGACAAATTGTTTTTTCGGAAATCAAGGCAGCGACGATGAAAAAGTGCGACAATAAATCACTATGATGGCGAGTGTCTCAAAACGCTCCTTGGGACCTAAAAATAGGATAGGGAAAAAATATTTTCGACCGCTGAAGTTTTGGCCTAAAAACGGCCCGGGGGTCTCCAGACTATTTTTTTCAAAACCTACTCAGGCAAGGAAACACGAATCGGAAAATAGATGGATCTCGAAAACAAACCTAATATGAAAAGAACTCGGATTGATGGTGGATATATGATGGTAAGATATGGCAGCGGGGGTGGTATATGGCAGCGGTGGTGGTATATGGTAGCGGTGGTGGTATATGGATATGGATTGGTTGTGGTATATGGATACAGATTGGTGATGGTATATGGATACGGGTCGGTGGGAAATAAGCAGTGGTGGTAGATGGCAGGGGCGATGATGATGGTGCGACGGCGGCGGGACAACTTATGACCAGAACTCGAAACTCTAAAAGACTAGACTCTAAGACCAGCAACTAGACACGACGATGCAACCGCAAATTCGACAAAGCAAAAATCCTAAAAAGATTATGCAAAGGCTCAGATTGGCTCGGATATGATGAACTAACCCTAAATATTTTTTGTGGCTTTTCCGTGGACTGTAGGTATGAAGAACAGACTCGATCTAAACTACGAAAAACTGTAAAATCTCACCCAGCAACCTAGAAATCTGATACCACTTGATAGAGGCAAAGGTGTCCCGTCTTTCGATGAGATTTCTATTATCATTTCGGAGGAGTAGACTTTCATGATCCGACTATGAACGTGCGAGGACGCCGCGCCTTAGCAATCGCTAAACTAACTGCGAGAGGTTATTGACCACGCCGGAGCTCAACCAACCTGACCACGAGGGTATGTTTCCTGCGAGCAAACAAAGAACAAGCAAGAAACTGAGATTGCAATCTGGATATTGCGAATATAAGAGGAAAGCTTTATTAATGAAGGTGGGGTTCTGTGACGCCTTTGTCTGGTCGTTGAACACAAACGAAGTACGGGAAGTTGCAGCTATGGCGAACTTTTAATCTAAACAAAACCCAAAGTCTAAACGACGCCCTAAGGGGTGTATTTATGGAGGAAGAGAGGGGGAATTTCGTGGCCCTTGGGGGAGGGGTCCGAAACCAACCCTATCTCTTGTTTTGTTTCCCCACACATACGGACTCTAAAAACAGCCTATACTTATGTATTTCAAAATTACATGGGCTGGGCCCAATAATAAGGTGACGTAGCACCTATAATAGCCTTTGGACGAAATTTGTGAAGTGGCATCTTGTATATTTCGTCCAAGATTTCATGCACTCATTATGGTGGCTTCAAAGTCCCGAAATCATCACTTGAAACTCGGTTCTTGTTTCCCTTGTGCATGCCATCATCTCCATGCTTGTTCTTCCTCCAATGTTCATCCTTCTCCAAGTTAGGCCCTTCATTTGTCAGCAAAACAAATGTATCCAATTTAGGCAGCATCATATTCTCATGAACATAAGAATCATCACTAAGAAACGAACGTACCTGGTAATTTAATTGGCGTGCACGAGCTCTAGTAATTGGTCCAGTATGTATAGTAGCAGGGGGTGTGGGTTTAACAATGGTATTGATGTCCTCATCACCTGGCCAGTCGGCCCTATGGGGAAGGAAAGGGGAGGGGTGGCCCCTCATGCCTTTCCCTCCTGATGAGAGAAAGGAAAGGGGGGGCCACCTCCCCCTGCTTCCTCCCGCACTCAAATAAGGAAGGGGGCATGGCTTGGGGAGGACCCCAAGTAGGATTCGGCCTACTTGGGGGCGCCTCTTGGCTGCTCCCTCCTCCCCCCACCTATATATATATATATATATATATATATATATATATATATATATATATATATGTCACTGGTACAGCGAGGTGCTATACAAATGGTTTTTAACCCCTTTCCGCGACAGTGTTCTGAACCGTCGCCAAGTGAGTGACTGTGATAGGGGGTCCTTCCCACACGACCTAGAAACCGTCAGGGATAGGGAGCCTTGATGGATATACAGTACTCCCTACTCATTTGTGCTCGCATTGCCATCGCAGTCGGTATTTTGTGGTGCTAGGTCTACGATACGCGACCCATCACAAATAGTTCACGATTATAGAAGTAGATAATCACACACATTTACTTTTCCTCGACTGTGTGCGATTCAATGCAAGAGCGCACACAGTTGTTGCTATAAAACTGTATGCGTAGCTTGAATACATCCCACACGATTCATCTGTCGTACCCGCATCAGATGATCGACCTATCGCACGCGTTCTTCTATGACCAAACGTTTGCGATGCGCACAACATCACAAACAGTCCATAATTGTGAAGCGTGTGTGATAAGGTGACTATCGCAAACATTTAATAAGAAAGAACTGTGTGTTATGCTGTTGTTAATCGCACACATTTTTTCTTGGCTGATCGTGTGTGCAGTAGAGATTGATCGGACACGTAGTGGATCCTAGAAATGTGTCTAATCTCCACGTCTATCGCAGACGTTTCGCTTTCGAAAACCGTGTGCAGTGTAATCCTTAATTAATCCCTAATTAATACTGAATTAATCCCTAATTAAAAATCACATATTTTTAATTTGAAATTAGGCAATCACTTATTTCATATCCAACCATGTCTATTACAAATATAGGTTCAAGCACGAATGCATAATTCGATGCACATGTACATATACTGAAGAACTACAGAAGCACCAAGTAAAGAATGATGAACCACAGTTGTTCTAAAGACTGTAAAGAGAGACAGGTGAAAGACATTCTAGCTGCTGCAGAAGGTGAAGCGGAATGCCCATATTGTGCCCTCCTCCATGCGTAATGTGCGCATGACTCTAGGCCAACCCCTTGTGATGGTTGCCCGTCCATCCTTCATTGTCTTCATTAGGACTTCTCGATGCTCATTGTAGTCTGGATGAAATACTTTAACCTTCATTGCCTGTCCACCAATCATGTACTTTGCGAGGTAATCTTGAGTGAACTGCTTTGGGAACCACTGCGAACGAAAAAGTTCAGACATTGTTATCTAACAACTCATTATTGGCAGTAAAAAGAGAAGGCTGCAGAGTTTGTAGTTACCATCCCACAGCTCATTGTTGTGTTGGATAGAGCATAAACAAATAATTAGCTTGCCACCATTCGTATCCTTTTGCTAATAATCCTTATCAGTTTCCTCACTTGATGCTTGTTCATGAATATCTCATTCCCCCATACGCAAAAAGGGTCGATGCGTGGATCCTTGCCAAGGGCATATGTACCTACAAGCAACAAGTCAATATTAGAAGCAAACAAGTGTCCAGGCCTAGATCTATATGCACTACATTATGGAATGACAAGGGGAGTACAAGCCGAGGGATGAAACTAACCTCGGCGGAAAATGGTGGCCACTCCCGTTGTTGTCCTGCATAAGTAGTGGAAAGGCATGATAAGTACATCAACCTTAACATCAAACAAATATAGCAAAGGTAAACAACATCATCTCCAAATGATAGCTTGAATGTGTTGGTTTCAGCATGTTGTTAAAGCAGATATAAAATGGAAGGCAATGTTACCGACAACAGGCTTAACAACCATCAAATATTGCAATTCAAACTGTTATTGTTGAAAATGAATAGAACGTAGGTAATGCTTAAACATCACATATAGTCGTTCAAACTGGATAAATGTGTAAAACTAAAATAAAGGGCAAGTGTTAACTACACCAGGCATAACTAGAACCAAATATAGTCGTTCAAACTGGTATTGATGCAGTCGAGCGGCACAGTTCCGACTTGCACATAATGAACATCACATTATGAATGACTGAAATAATCAAGGCATAAATGATCAGCATAACAACCAAATATAGCCATTGAAAACTGGACAGAGTCTCACTACAACCAACCTAACAAGAAAATACAGATAAACAGGGCATATGCTTGAAAACTGGACAAATGCTCACTGCAACCAACCTAACAAGCAAATACAGATAAATAAGGCATCTGCTTGAAAACTGGACAAATGCTCACTGCAACCAACCTAACAACCAAATACAGATAAACAAGGCACCTGCTTGATAACTGGATAAATGCTCAATGCAACGAACCTAAGAACCAAATACATATAAATGAGGCATCTGCTCGGTAACTGGAAAAATGCTCACTACAACCAACCTAACAACCAAATACAGATAAACAAGGCATCTACTCACTATAAACAACCAAATATAGCCATTCATGAAACTGAAGTGGACAATTCGTACGTAAACATCACATAGCCCTATTGAACAATACATTTTTGCATAACTGAAATAATTAAACACGGCATAGTTAAAGCACCGCACGGCAAATGCTACAACAACAAAGGGTATGGGTTGGCAAGCTAGAAACGGTAAGATTTGCTGATAGGATGTTGCCTCACATGTCATGGACGGGGTCCTTCCAATTGGAAGAGCACAGACCCATGGTGCGCTCTCTGATGTCACAGGTGGGTTGTTTCACCTTGGAAGAACCTTTGTGGGTGCCCTCCTCGTGGTCATAGTCGTGGTCGATGAGATCAGACTTGGCAATTGAGGATTCCAAGCAGCCGCCGGAGAACATGTCCTTCAGAAATGACAAAATGGGCTCGATGGCGTACAAGGATCGCAAATCCTTGACCGCTTGGCGGAGGAGATCAGCGGCAGGGCCGTCGAAGAGATCGACGGCGGTTGCATAGGGGTTGGGGATGGACCACTTAACCTATGACATGGCCCGCATGAAGCTGTCACTGTCGACGAGCTTGATGTCGTAGCTAGCTTTCTCGAGATACAGTAATACGCTAGCCCACTAACATGAAGCCTTCGGCATGGCAACATAGTCAACATCTTCACCGTCCGTGGCGATGTGTTGCTCCGGGATCGACAGGTCGGGGCGAATGGCAGCCACCTCGCCAACGTCGCCGGAGAGGCCATGATAAACCTCTTGATGAGGACATCAATAACATTGTTACACCCACAACCCCTGCTACTATACATACTGGACCGATAACTAGAGCTCGCGCACGCCAATTAAATTACCAGGTACTTTCGTTTCTTGGTAATGATTCTAATGTTCATGAGAATATGATGCTGCCTAAATTGGATACATTTGTTTTGCTTACAAATGAAGGGCCTAGCTTGGAGAAGGATGAACATTGGAGCAAGAACAAGCATGGAGTTGATGGCATGCGCAAGGGAGACAAGAACAGAGTTTCAAATGATGATTTCAGGACTTTGAAGCCACCATAATGAGTGCATGAAGCCTTGGACGAAATATACAAGATGCCACTTCATAATTTTCGTCCAGAGGCTATTCTAGGTGTTACGTCACCTTATTTTTGGGCCAGGCCCATGTAATTTCGAAATACTTCAATATAGGCTGTTTTTAGAGTCCGTATGTGTGGGGAAACAAGAGTTAGGGTGGGTTTCGGACCCCTCCTCCAAGGGCCACGAAATTTCCCCCCTCTTCCTCCATATATACAGCCCTAGGGCATCGTTTAGACTTTGGGTTTTGTTTAGATTAAAATTTCGCCATAGCGGCAACTTCGCGTACTTCGTTTGTGTTCAACGACCAGACAAAGGCGTCACAGAACCCCACCTTCATTAATAAAGCTTTCCTCTTTTATTCGCAATATCCAGATTGCAATCTCAGTTTCTTGCTTGTTCTTCGTTTGCTCGCAGGAAATAGACCCTCGTGGTCAGGTTGATCGTGCTCCGGCGTGGTCAATAACCCCTCAGAAGTTAGTTTAGCGATTGCTAAGGCGCGACGTCTTCGCACGTTCGTAGTCGGATCGTCAAAGTTGACTCCCACAGAAAACGATTGCTATCTCATCGAAACATCGGGACACCTTTGCCTCTATCAAGTGGTATCAGATTTCCAGGTTGCTCGGTGAGATTTTATAGTTTTTCGTAGTTTAGATCGAGTCTGTTCTTCATACCTATAGTCAACGAAAAAGCCAAAAAAAATTTAGGGTTAGTTCATGCTATCCGAACCAATCTAAGCCTTTGCATAATCTTTTCTGTATTTGCTTTGTTGAATTTGCGGTTGCATCATCGTGTCAAGTTGCTGGTCTTAGCGTCTAGTCCTTTAGAGTTTCGAGTTCTGTTCACAGGTTGTCACGTTGCCGCTGCCATATATCACCACCGCATCATCATCATCGCTACTGCCATATACCACCACTGCACCAACTTCATTACCGCTGCCATATACCACCGCCACATCTTCACCGCCAATCCGAGTCCATATACGCCACCACATATCCGTCGCCATCACGCCAGTCCGAGTTCTACCAGATTCATCTCCGCCACCAGTCCGAGTTCCACCAGATTCATCTCCGCCACCAGTCCGTGTTCCACCAGATTCATCTCCGCCACCAGTCCTATTCCGAGTCTAGTATTTTGTTACTCTGTTTTGGATTTCCAGATCATGCCATACTCCGAGTCGTGACAGAGAAGGACTCCCAAACTTCCGTGTTACTCGCAGTAGAAAAATAGTTCCAGTTTCAAAAAAAAACTAAGTCTGGAAAATTCTGGCTAGCCAGTTTTTAGGCCGTTTGTAGACTTTTTCAAAAAAAATTTGTTGCAGAGCAAAAAAAAGAGGAAAAAAGTGCAAACAAAGGAAAAAAAGAGAAAAAAAATTCATAGTGTGCTCCTCCCTTGTTTACGTGCAGCGCCGTGATTTTGTTAGTGTTCTAGGCTCGCGTCTCTAGCACGGTCTAGCCTAGGACCAGCATAGTACCATCGTTAAGCGTTTATTCAACTTTGCATCTCTGAATTGATTATTGCTGACCCTTTTTGCTACCTTATTATAAGCCTTCCCAGCTCCACATACATCTACATCGTGCGTTTGACTCTCACTGGTAATCGCTATATCCAAGCTTTGAGAGTTTTGACTACATCGGTTGCCGATCACCGCCTGCTGCTGGGTAAGAACTGGTAAGAATTTGAGATTTGCTTGACGGATTTGTGACACCCACCACCACCAGGATCATATTCTTGTGTGTTTCTATTGCTGCTAACCATGCCAGGATCACAAGCTGACGAGATTGGCTGGGAGAACTTAACGAACAAGGAGCTTCATGATAAGTTTCAGCAAATGATGACTGAACAGGTGCAAGATGTGCTGAACAATTTTGAAGAGGCCATGGAGAAGATCACTGGCCTTGAAAAGACATTCGAAACAAAGCTCGATAACAGATTTAATGAACTGCTTGCGCGTCTTCCACCACCGCCTGCACCTGCCGCACCTCTGCAACAACAACAACAACAACAACAACAACAACAACAACAACAACAACAACAACAACAACGACGACGACGACGACGACGACGACGACGACGACTACCTCCACATCGGGAAACAACCCTCCGCCGAGTGAGCTGTGTCCCTCTTCAGCCTGGCCAAACTGCTGGTGCTGCTGTTGATACTTCTGTGGCTCCTGCTGCTGATGTGGAGGAGGATGATTATGCGGGATATTACGAGGATGAGGTTGATCAAAATCAGAACTACGTGCAACCACCAGCACCACAACCACCAGGTCGTCCACATGCAAATAATGGCAATGTTAGGGCTCCCCCTCAGGTACGAGATCATGACCATCTCCCTAAACTGAAATTGAATATTCCACCATTTGAGGGTAGATATGTTCCTGATATATATCTTACTTGGGAGTTAGAAACTGAACAACGATTTACATGTTTACAATATCCTGAGGAGAGACGTGTTCCTGCTGCTGTTTGTGCTTTCACTAGCTTTGCATGTGTTTGGTGGTCTGAACATTGTTGATTATATCCTGTTCCAGCTACTTGGGCTGCTTTGAAAACTGCTATGCGTACTCGTTGGGTTCCACCATATTATCAACGTGAATTACTTCAAAAATTGTAGCGCTTAAGACAAGGAAAATATTCTGTAGAAGAATATTATAGGGAATTACAAACTGGCTTGATTAGATATGGTATTGTTGAGGAGAATGAAGCTATGCTTGCACGTTTTATGGGTGGATTAAATAGAGAGATTCAGACCATTCTAGAGTATAAGGATTATAATAATATCACTCATTTATTCCATCTTGCTTGTAAAGCTGAACGTGAAGTGCAGGATCGACAGGCATTGGCACAAACTAACTTTTCTGCAGGTCGACCTTCATCATGGACACCACATGCATCATCTACTTCCACTGCACCATCACCTCCTTCAGATGCCACCTCCAACCGTGATACAAGAAAGCAGGCACAACCACCACTATCTGCCAAGAGCACACCTGCCGGGCCTGCACAGAGCTCTTCTTCTTCCATGGCGTCAACAGGGTACACAAGTGATATTATTTGTCGTCGTTGTAAGGGAAGAGGACATTTTGCGAGAGAATGCAAATCTCAACGTGTGATGATTGCTACTGAGGATGGTGGGTATGAGTCCGCTAGTGACTATGATGAGGAGACTTTGGCTCTTATTACACATGAAGAACACGGTGGAGATGATTCTGATCATGAGACGCAATACATGGCTGCTGAAGATGCTGACATGTATGAATGTTTAGTTGCTCAACGTGTTTTGAGTGTGCAAGTTACACAAGCTGAGCAAAATCAGAGGCATAATTTGTTCCATACAAAGGGAGTTGTGAAGGAACGTTCTATTCGCGTCATCATAGATGGAGGGAGCTGCAACAACTTGGCTAGCATGGAGATGGTGGAGAAGCTATCTCTCACCACAAGACCACGTCCACATCCTTACTACATCCAATGGTTCAACAACAGCGGCAAGGTTAAGGTAACACGTACTGTTCGGGTGCATTTTAGTATCTCTACATATGTTGATTATGTTGATTGTGATGTGGTACCTATGCAAGCATGTTCCTTATTACTTGGTAGACCATGGCAATTTGATAAAAATTCTGTACACCATGGTAGAAACAATCAGTATACTCTTGTTCATAAGGATACAAATATTACTTTGCTTCCTATGACTCCTGATTCCATTTTGAAAGATGATATTCATAGAGCTAATAAAGCAAAACAGGAGAAAAATAAGAGTGAAAATCAGGTTGTGGCAAAAGAATTTGAGCAACAAATGAAACCTAATAATAAACCATCTAGTGTTGCTTCTGAAATTAAATTGAAAAGTGCATGTTTACTTGCCACCAAATCTGATATTGATGAGCTAGTTTATCGCAAATCTGTTTGCTATGCTTTTGTGTGCAAAGAGGCATTATTTTCATTCGAGGACGTGCCTTCCTCTTTGCCCCCTGCAGACACTAACATTTTGCAGGAGTTTGCTGACGTCTTCCCACAAGACGTGCCACCGGGATTACCACCTATTCGAGGGATTGAGCATCAAATTGACTTAATTCCCGGTGCATCGCTACCCAACCGTGCACCATACCGTACCAATCCAGAGGAGACGAAGGAAATTATGCGTCAAGTACAGGAGCTGCTCGACAAAGGTTATATTCACGAATCCCTTAGTCCTTGTGATGTTCCTATTATTCTAGTGCCGAAAAAGGATGGTACCTCGCGTATGTGTGTTGATTGTAGAGGCATTAATAATATTACTATTCGTTATCGTCATCCTATTCCTAGGCTAGATGATATGCTTGATGAATTGAGTGGCTCTACAATATTCTCCAAAGTTGATTTGCATAGTGGATACCATCAAATTCGTATGAAACTGGGAGATGAATGGAAAACAGCTTTTAACACTAAGTTTGGTTTATATGAGTGGTTAGTCATGCCTTTTGGGTTAACTAATGCACCTAGTACTTTCATGAGACTAATGAACGAAGTTTTACGTGCTTTCATTGGACGATTTGTGGTAGTCTATTTTGATGATATACTGATTTATAGCAAATCTTTGGAAGAACATTTGGAACATTTACGTGCTGTTTTTATTGCTCTACGTGATGCACGTTTGTTTGGTAACCTTGGGAAGTGCACCTTTTGCACCGACCGAGTATCTTTTCCTGGCTATGTTGTTACTCCACAGGGAATTGAAGTTGATAAAGCCACGATTGAAGCTATTGAGAGTTGGCCGCAGCCCAAAATGGTCACACAAGTGAGGAGTTTTCTTGGACTCGCTGGTTTCTATAGGCGTTTTGTGCGAGATTTTAGCACCATTAATGAGCTTACAAAGAAGGATGTGCCTTTTGTTTGGGGTACCGCACAGGAAGAAGCCTTCACGATATTGAAAGATAAGTTGACACATGCTCCTTTACTCCAACTTCCTAATTTTAATAAGACTTTTGAGCTTGAATGTGATGCTAGTGGAATTGGATTAGGAGGTGTGTTATTACAAGATGGCAAACCTATTGCATACTTTTCTGAAAAATTGAGTGGGCCTAGTCTGAACTATTCTACTTATGATAAAGAATTATATGCTCTTGTTCGGACCTTAGAAACATGGCAACATTATTTATGGCCCAAAGAATTTGTTATTCATTCTGATCATGAATCTTTGAAACGCATTAAAAGTCAAGCTAAACTAAACTGTAGACATGCTAAATGGGTTGAATTCATTGAGACTTTCCCTTATGTCATTAAACTCAAGAAGGGTAAAGAAAATGTTATTGCCGATGCATTGTCTCGTTGTTATTCTATGCTTTCACAACTTGACTTTAAAATATTTGGTTTGGAGACCATCAAAGATCAATATGTGCATGATGCTGAATTTAAAGATGTATTGCAGAATTGTAAAGAAGGTAGAACATGGAACAAGTTCGTCGTTAACGATGGATTTGTGTTTCGTGCTAACAAGCTATGCATTCCAGCTAGCTCCATTCGTCTTTTGTTGTTGCAGGAGGTGCATGGAGGAGGACTAATGGGATACTTTGGCGTGAAGAAGACGGAGGATATACTTGCTACACATTTCTTTTGGCCAAAGATGAGACGGGATGTTGAGCGTTTTGTTGCTCGCTGCACTACATGTCAAAAAGCTAAGTCACGACTCAATCCTCATGGTTTATATATGCCTTTGCCTGTACCTAGTGTTCCTTGGGAGGATATATCTATGGACTTTGTTTTAGGTTTACCTCGAACAAAGAAGGGGAGGGATAGCATATTTGTTGTCGTGGATAGGTTCTCGAAAATGGCACACTTTATACCATGTCATAAGAGCGATGATGCTGTTAATGTTGCTGATTTGTTCTTTCGTGAAATTATTCGCTTGCATGGTGTGCCAAATACTATTGTTTCAGATCGTGATACTAAATTTCTTAGTCACTTTTGGAGATGTTTATGGGCTAAGTTGGGGACTAAACTGCTTTTTAGTACTACTTGCCACCCCCAAACTGATGGTCAAACTGAAGTAGTCAATAGAACATTGTCTACTATGCTTAGGGCTGTTTTGAAGAATAATAAGAAAATGTGGGAAGAATGCTTGCCTCATATTGAATTTGCTTATAGTCGTTCGTTGCATTCTACTACTAAGATGTGCCCTTTTGAAATTGTGTATGGTTTCCTACCTCGTGCACCCATTGATTTGTTGCCTCTTCCATCTTCGGAGAAGGTTAATTTTGATGCTAAAGAACATGCTGAATTGATCTTAAAAATGTATGAGTTAACTAAGGAAAACATTGAGTGTATGAATGCTAAATATAAACTTGCTGGAGATAAGGGTAGAAAACATGTTGTCTTTGCACCTGGAGATCTTGTTTGGTTACATTAGCGTAAGGATAGGTTTCCTAATTTGCGCAAATCAAAAGCTAATGCCACGTGCTGATGGTCCTTTTAAGGTGTTAGAGAAAATAAATGACAATGCATATAAACTTGAGCTGCCTGCAGATTTTGGGGTTAGTCCCACTTTTAACATTGCAGATTTGAAGCCTTATTTGGGTGAGGAAGATGAGCTTCCGTCGAGGACGACTTCATTTCAAGAAGGGGAGGATGATGAGGACATCAATACTATTGTTACACCCACAACCCCTGCTACTATACATACTGGACCGATTACTAGAGCTCGCGCACGCCAATTAAATTACCAGGTACTTCTGTTTCTTGGTAATGATTCTAATGTTCATGAGAATATGATGCTGCCTAAATTGGATACATTTGTTTTGCTTACAAATGAAGGGCCTAGCTTGGAGAAGGATGGACATTGGAGCAAGAACAAGCGTGGAGTTGATGGCATGCGCAAGGGAGACAAGAACAGAGTTTCAAGTGATGATTTCAGGACTTTGAAGCCACCATAATGAGTGCATGAAGCCTTGGACGAAATATACAAGATGCCACTTCATAATTTTCGTCCAGAGGCTATTCTAGGTGCTGCGTCACCTTATTTTTGGGCCAGGCCCATGTAATTTCGAAATACTTCAATATAGGCTGTTTTTAGAGTCCGTATGTGTGGGGAAACAAGAGTTAGGGTGGGTTTCGGACCCCTCCTCCAAGGGCCACGAAATTTCCCCCCTCTTCCTCCATATATACAGCCCCTAGGTCATCGTTTAGACTTTGGGTTTGTTTAGATTAAAAGTTCGCCATAGCTACAACTTCGCGTACTTCGTTTGTGTTCAACGACCAGACAAAGGCGTCACAGAACCCCACCTTCATTAATAAAGCTTTCCTCTTTTATTCGCAATATCTAGATTGCAATCTCAGTTTCTTGCTTGTTCTTCGTTTACTCGCAGGAAATAGACCCTCGTGGTCAGGTTGATCGAGCTCCGGCGTGGTCAATAACCCCTCGGAAGTTGGTTTAGCGATTGCTAAGGCGCGACGTCTTCGCACGTTCGTAGTCGGTCGTCAAAGTCGACTCCCACAGAAAACGATTGCTATCTCATCGAAACATCGGGACACCTTTGCCTCTATCACCTCTTCTTGCTCGAACGCTCGTCGGGCTCCCCGGGATACGTGGTCAAGCTTAGGTTGCGACATTCTGGAGCAGGGGATGTGGATCTGGCAGGGAGGGACACCGCAGGTCTCATCTAAAAACTCAGGGGAGTGGGGCGACGGTATGGGAATCACTGGGTAACCTGAACTTTATTATCTAAGCTAGGAGGAACGGGCAGACCGGCAGGGGTTGGTGGCGGCGGTGCCGGTGGCGGCGGCGAGCTAGGGTTCAAGGGGGGGAGGGGGCGGGTGGGGGCTGTGGAGGGGGGTGGTGTTTGAGGATACGCCGCGGCTACTGCAATTTTACTATAAGGTTGGTGTTGGAGGAGTGTGGGCGACGGTTGAAGTACGACGGCTACTAAAATTTGGGTAAAGGAATTGATGCGGGGCGGGAGTACCCAAGATCGTGCAAGGTCCAATAAGAATATGCATGTATGATAATAAGGAAAAGTGGCGGAACCGCCGATTTTTGCAACGCTCAAGGTGGGTAGTTTGTTTTTAGATTTCTAGCTAGCTGGTATATCGCACACGGTTCGTCCTAATTTTCAGACGCAGACGTGGAATTCAATCTAGATAAACTACCCGCCTTTAGCTTGCGCGGGTGGTGATTTTACAGCGCACTTGCATCGCACATGGTTAAGCCAGTACCTCCACCTTTCCTCGCGTTTGTGTAGTCGTGCTGATTCATAGCGCACTTGCATCACACACGGTTAAGACATTATACCCATGTCCATTGAGCGTCATCAGAGTCTTCGCAGCAAAAAAAATGTTAGAGAGGGTCAGAAGACAGCCACACCAGCATGTGGCCCAAATATATATGAGTGAAAAGGGTGGTCTGTGATGTTCAAAATTCCAATGCACAACTTTGACCGCGCGGGCCCATGGTTGGGCGCGTCGTCGAAGATCGATGAGAGGGGCAAGAAGTCAAGAACCACCTGGAGGTGGCCAAATATATGTAGGAATATTGGGTGTGATGTTTAAAACTTTAAATACACAATGCACAACTTTGGTGGCACCTACCTCGCAAACCTGAAAGCACCCTTGGATATATCTATAATGACATAATGTCGTAGCTAGCTAGGGTGCTTGACCCACCTCCCACTTCGTGTCAGCAGGGCGGATGCACGTAATGATACTTTGCTCATACAATCATGTCGACATGACCTACCATAAGACGGGCCAGTGAATCTATCATTTGGTCAAATGACAACTGTTGTTGTCGATAAACCGCTTGCGCCAATAGATTGAAGCATCATAAAAAATCGCACGAGAGGGACCACAAAACCCGCACCTCTTGCATGCGGCCCAAAATGATGTATGTTGGAAGGGGTGATGTGTGTTTTCAATATAGAATAATGTACAATTTAGATGTGGTTCCTACCTCTCGATACAGACAACGACCATGAAGGCCAGGTAGTTAAGTACGAGATACGCAGGGTACGGTGTAGGTCGAACCCAGCAATCCGAGCATGTGGGAGGGAATCATAACAACGCATGAGCTCGAGCCTTGGTTGAACGACATGTGACGATGACCGGCCCTAACACGAACTAGAAGGAATCCTTTCATGTCCAACACATACTCCTCATTATTGGTCAAAGGGATGATATATATACACTCGGGGAGCCCACAGATACGCGTGTCGTCACAAAAAACCGCACAAGGGAGATGTGGTCGATCAGAAGACCCCTTATACATTGCATGCGGCCCGAAAATATGTATGGGTACGGTGGTGTGTGATGTGTTTAAATCCCTAATGAACAACTTCGATGGGCCACCAACTATATTACAAATCGGACACTGTACCCGACCCCAAGCCTGGTTTAATACGTACGATGTCGGTTTCCCAACTTCGAGGCGGTGGGGGGGGAGTGTCGTCCAACGCATGCGCTCAAACTTTATTTGGTCTAACATGGCACACATAGCAATAGGAAACCATCATGGTCAAACCCTTCTCGTTGTTGGGTCAAAGGGATAGATTGTGTGGGGACCCCTTGTTATTGGTCAAGGATTATATATATATATATATATATATACACCTCGGGGAGCCCACAGATATGTGCGGCATCTATAAACCGCACAAGGGAGACATGCTTGATCAGAACACCCGGCCCCCTATACCCTGCATGTGACCTAAAAAAGGTTTATATAATCACCATGATAGGTCACTATAGAGTCAATCATTATTTAGTTTTTTAGAGCAAAAAACAACCAATAAAAACATAGTCTACAAATTACCAAAACAAGGATCCCAAGGTTTATATAATTGCCATGATAGGTCACTATAGAGATATTTATCTCTATAATGACCGTGTCATGGCATTTAAATGAAGCTTGAGATATGCAGCTTCCCACTGGGTCACCCATCCTTGTACTACTCTAGCCCGAGCATGCTTAACTTCTGCGTTCTATTCAACCAGGCTAGCAGATGCGAAGCCGCCCCTTGCTGATAGGAATTGCCTCCTTGCCTTTAAGGCATTTCACGCTGGTCACCCTATGGGACCTACTCCCTCCTATCACACACATTTGTGCTTTTAGAAACTGTGTGCAATATTTACATGGCCGGTGTGTCGCCGCCTAGCCTTCAATGAGCACTGACACTTGTAGCGGGAAAATGATGGGAGAAGAGGCGAGAAACCGATGAGAGGAGTGGCGGGAAACGGTAGCCTGTTTGGATATATAACAACATTAATATAGAAAACTTAGTAAATAAGGAAGTATGAGCTAGCACGACGCATGCGCACAGTGCTTACCCATATACTGCATGTGCTGTCGAAAGGGATGAGGATTGTCGTTCGATCTGGGGGCATCCAACGGTGCAGACGTACAATCCGTGGGGTTTGGGTTCTGGCCAATCAGAACGCACGACTCAGATCACGCGCGCGGCAGGGGGGAAGGGGGGCATCAGGCACGGTTTGGTTGGCACATGGCTTTCATGAGTGAACCGTGTGCTATTTGAAAACATTTCGTGAGAAGAATCTCGGTTTTTAAATCCCCGTAAATCCAAAACTCACCCGAAAATCATGAAACTTGGCATGGTGTCACGACATGGCACATATATGTCGAGGAATTTTTTTTGTCCATTTTGGCGCAAGTTTTATTACAAGCCTCTTACAAACCGGCGCTTCTCTCAAAGAAGCCTCGTGGTTCCGATAGGGAAACGTGTCCCCCTTGTGGGCGAAACGATAATCACTGCCTATTTTCGCCTTGTATTTTCTTCTACGGGCAACATGGAACGACAGGATATCCGTGCTAAAATTTAAACTTATTCAGGGTTCGTTTGGCCTTTTTATACACTAATAGAGTTTCCTAGGCATTTAATGTCCATAATTCAAATCTGAACTACAAATACATGCTCCAGTTCACCAAAATGGCTAGAAAAATTATACATGTGTCCTTGGGTGCATGTTTTAGGTCCCATGCTAGGAATGAGAATGAATTAATACGGTACCGGTACCGGTGTCCTGGCTCGTCCTCAAACATTTGGAATCTCGGTTTTTAAATTCCCATAAATCTAAAACTCACCAGAAAGTCATCAAAGGTGGCATGGTGTCACGTCATAGCACATATATGTCGTGGTAAAAACATTGTCCAATTTGGGCCAAGCTTTATTACAAACCTCTTACAAACCGGAGCTTGTCGCAAGAACCGTCGTGGTTTTGATAGGGAAATGTGTCCCCTTGTGGACGAAACGATAATCGCTCCCTCTTCTAGCCTTGTATTTTCTTCTACACACGACACGGAACAACGGGAGATTCACGCTGAACTTTGAAATTATTCAGGGTTCGTTTGACCTTTTTTATTCATTAATTGATTTTTCTAGGCATTTAATGTCCATAATTCAAATCCGAACTACAAATATGTGCTCCACTGCACCAAAATGGATAGAAAAAAAGTACATGTGTCCTTGGGGTGCATGTTTAGGTCCCATGGAAGGAATGGGAATGAATTCAACCGTCTCGGCATCCTGGCTTGGCCACAAACATTGCAAATCTTGGTTTTTAAATCTCTGTAAATCCGTAACTCACCAGGAAATCATGAAACTTGGCATGGTGTCACTACATGGCACATATATGTCGTGGTAAAATAATTGTCCAATTTGGGCCAAGCTATATTACAAGCCTCTTACAAACCGAAGCTTCTCGCAACCTCGTGGTTCCGGTAGGGAAACATGCCCCTCTTGTGGGCGAAACGATAATTGCTGTCGCTTCTCGCCTTGAACTTTGTTTTCTACAGGCAACATAGAATAACAGGAGTGTCGTGCTAAAATTTGAAACTCTTCAGGGTTCGTTTGGCCATTTTATATATTAATTAAGTTTTCTCGGCATCTAATGTAGTCCATAATTAAAATTTAAACTACAAGCACATGCTCCAGTGAAGCAAAATGGGTGGGAAATCGTACATGTGTCATTGGGTGCATGTTTAGGTCTCATTAAGGAATGGGAATGAATTACAAACTTCTCGTCGTCCTGAAACATTGAGAATCTTGGTTTTTAAATCCCAATAAATCGAAAACTCACCCAAAATAATGAAACTTGGCATGGTTTTATGACATGGCACATATATGCCGTGGTAAAAAAACGTCCAGTTTGAGATAAGGTGCACACATTAATAGCCAACAAAGTCCTTTTGAAGCAAATAGTTGACACGTTAATATCGCAAATGGTTGTATTATATGAACCGTGTGTCCTTGTAACCATTTAAGTGCGGCCACGCGTCCATCTTTTCTTATAGGATAGTACTACCTCCGTCCTCATTCATTGGTCATCTTTGTATTTTGTGCCAAAATTTAACCATACTTGATGGTGTGCGTGCAGTGTTTGATTAGAAGGGGCGAGCGCGAGAAGTCCGCCATGCAAGCTCGACGGGACGCGTGTGAGCAGTCCGCCGTGCAGGCTCGACGGGACGCGTGCATCCTGTCCACCTCGCAGGCTCGACGGGACACGTGCGAGCAGCAAGGCCACCCATGCTCACCGGGAAGTGAGCTCTTTGACCTCCATCCACCAAACGCCTGCCTCGCTCACAACTTCTCCATTAATGGCAGACAAGCCGCTGTTTAACATGTGGTTAATTAAAGCACCTGGACGGAGGGTGTTTGCATGTGATCCCATGGCCCCGCTCAACGTTAGCATTTGCTTTGTTCGTGTTTTCAACTCGTATTCCAGCCTAATTTAAAATGCCACATAGGGCAACGGATAATACGACGACAAATAAAATGGCAACGGATAATACGACGACAAATTACAATGCGCGGATAATAATTGTCTTACATATTCCGGATAATTTAAAATGCCACATGCAGCAAAGCCCGGAAGACACGGGGGCAAGAGAAGAAGGAAATCGCAGACAATGATCTGGGTCGATGTTGTCTCTACTCAATGATAGATCGTCGGGCGACGACATCCTCCAGCTCCTTCTTCAATTCCTCACAACTTTTCTTGAAAGCAGCCACGGATTCCTCCCCTCCTCCTCGCGCTCGATCTGAAGCTTCCTCAACTCACCCATCAGTTCCTCGACGACCGCTATCAGCGTCATCCCCGAGGCACTGCTCTGCTCATGCAGCATCTTCCAGCCGGCGGCCTCCTCCTCCTTCTCGGTGAGCGCTAAGGAGCTTCACATTGTCACCCATGAGTTGCTCGACGAGGCCGGTCGCCTTGTCAACCGAGGCATCACTGATCTTGAGAAGCTTCATCAAGCCGTCGACCAGCTCCTGCTACTTAATGAGGCCAGCGAGAATGTCGTCATTGCCGGCCAAGGACTTCAGCAATGCTAGCTCATCGCGATCGCCGACGCGGCGAGTGCGCTTGTGAGAGCCCTCGCATGCCCGTGAGGGCTCATTCGAGGGCTCCGCGGCGCGCCAGGACATCTCTGCTGCGGCTGCCGCTTCGCGGCGGGACCTTTCTAGTGGTTCCGCGGCCTTGGTCTTTGCTGCCTGGTTATATGTCCACCCGAAACTCCTCCTACTGGTCATGGCGGAACGACTTGACAGGAAAGACCAATTTTGTGGGTGATGAGGAGAGGAATTGTGAAGTAATTTTCGAGTGGGTCATTTTTATAGCCCAGTGCTAAGTGTGAACACATATTAGCTTGATCGGTGTGAATAGATTTGCAATTACTTATTGTGTTGTAATCTGCAATGTGACGATAAACAAGGTCAAAATTTATTGATGGTTCTGGGCTCATCGCAAACAGTTCTTTTGGATCAACTATATGCCACGCATTGGAAGCCCGAAACATGGGCCCGCGTTCTTGGATGTACGTGTACGTGTCTTCCCACTATCACACATGGTCAAGATATCACCATCGTGTCCGATGGATGCGCCGTCGCGCCTCCCACGGGGTGCCAGAAGGTTGACCACATGGTTGCTCGTCGTTGAGGCGGCCGCGGCGCGCTTTGCTCCTCATTGAGGCGGTCGTGGCGCGCTCTGCTACTCGTTGAGGCGGCCGTGCACACGAATTAACTCTAGTAACCGTGTGTGTTATATTTTCTCATCGCAAATAGTTCATCCGAGTGGGTTGTTTGCCGCGTATCACACACATCTTGTTTACACGAATCGTTTGTGTTTTTTTGGCTCATTGCAAATAGTTCATCTATGTGAACTGTCTGCCGCATATCACACACATCTTGTTAAGTTGAACCGTTTCTGTTGTGTTCCCTAATCAAAAACAGTTTGAACCGTATGTTGTATATCACACACACCTTGATCTGGCTGACCGTTTCTGTTGCATTCACTAATAGCAAACAGTTCACCGGAGCGAACTGTATGTCGTATATAGCACACACATTGATATGGCTGCCCGTTTCTGTTGTTCTGTCTAATCACAAACAGTTCATATGGATCAACCGTATGCCTAGCATCGCACACATAACTAAATTCTGAACCGTGTTTGATGTCTCCGCCATCGTAAACGTTTTGCATCTCTTTGACGGGTTTTTTACATCCCCCTTTGCGATTAATGCATCGCACAAAGTTTCGTTGAAGGGTCTCTGATTGTAGTGTCGCGTTAGCAGCATCCTGCAGTAGTGTGTGGGAGGGGGCCGCCACACACAACCACAACAATTGCTTAGCCGTGTGCGACGCCCCCCTCCACCGTTTACACCCTCGGTCATATTTTCATAGTGCTTAGGCAAAGCCCTGCGGAGATAACTTCACCATCACCGTCACCATGTTGTCGTGCTGCCGGAACTCATCCACTACTTCGCCGTCTTGCTGGATCAAGAAGGCGAGGAAGTCACCGAGCTGAACGTGTGCTGAACGCGGAGGTGCCATATGTTTGGTACTTGATCGGTTGGAGCGCGAAGAAGTTCGACTACATCAACTGCGTTAACAAACGCTTCCACTTACGGTCTATGAGGGTGCGTAGACACACTCCCCTCTCGTTGCTATGCATCTCCATGATAGATCTTGCGTGTGCGTAGAATTTTTTTGTTTTCCATGCAATGTTTCCCAACATTGGCATCCGAGCCAGGTCTATGCGTAGATGATATGCACGAGTAGAACACAAAGAGTTGTGGGCGGTGATAGTCATACTGCTTACCACCAACGTCTTATTTTGATTCGGTGGTATTGTGGAATTTACACATCGTACATTTCCCAACAAAATCCTTCTCTTATGTTACAAAAATCCTTCTACCAAACAACTAACTTTTATTATCTTACAAATTGCTCCTAGTTCTATTCTTGCTAAGTACTTCTAGTTTCATTCTTGAAAACTTATCCTATTACACCTACAAAGTAGTTTTATTCTTGTTCTAGGTAAAGCAAACGTCAAGTGTGCGTAGAGTTGTATCAGTGGTCGATAGAAGTTGAAGAGAATATAAGTTCTACCTTTAGCCCTCGTTGGGTTGGACACTCTTATTTACCGAGAAAGCTATAATTGATCCCCTATACTTGTGAGTTATCAGCTGCCAATAGATTTTCTGCTGCTTTAATAAAGTCAGCAGATGATTTTGAGATCAGTCCTAAGAGTAAATTCCATATCACACAAAACTCTATGATTTTCACGGGCATCTAGCATGGCAATCAAGGCATTGATATCTGATATATATTGTTTTAAATTGGATAGGGTTTTTGCCCAGGCTTTGTGACTTTTCCTGAGCACCTTCATCTTTGCATTTATCCCCTTGGCAGCATCACCAAAATGAGTGCTTTGTGTCCAGGTAGACTCTACAAGTGGTAGGAATTGGTCATGTTCCAGCCACCTGCTTTTAAACCTGAAAAGATCCCCCCTTGGCATTGTTGTCTGAATACTGATAACACATGGGACATGATCAGATGTGGTCATGGCCAGTGGAAGGGCTATGGTGTTTGGATATGAAAGAGTCCATGCAGGTGAAGTGAAAAACCAATCCAATCTTTTCCAGAAGGGGATCCATTTGCATATTACTCCAGGTAAAAGATCTGCCCTTGAGAGGTATGTGTACCAGTCCATGCTTACTAATGACTGCATTGAATAATAACATCTCATTGATATTGCCTCTAGACTTGCTTCTATCATCAGAACTCCTAATGAGGTTAAAACCCCCAACTAGTAACCAGTCTGCATCATCTGGAATTTGAATGCCATCAAGACAGTTCAAAAAATCTAATTTCTTATCATCCTAACATGGGGCATAAATGTTAGTTAAAGTCCAGCATGAGCCACATCTAGTTGACTGAAGGCCCACTAACATGGCATACTCATTTTGAAAAGCACCTCTCCAGAGAAAACTGAGGAACACCAGACAGTTAAAAGCCCACCTGATCTTCCAACTAATGGTAAAAAGGCAAAACTGCCAAACCTAGCAGGGCAAAATTTCTTGAGGAAAGCTAGATAATGTGTTCCTTCTTGGTTTCCTGAAACAAACCATAGAGCAGCAACTTTCAATTACCTTGTTTTGAATGCGCATCCATTTATCTAGGGAATTTAGGCCTCTGATGTTCCAATTCAGTACTTTCCAAGTTTGCTTTGTCGGGTGAGATACTAGTGCAGTATGAGGCAGCTAAAGGCACTAGGCCCAAGCAACAATAATAGCAAATGACGGATGCGATGGACTAGGCCATGTCAACTGGGTACAGATACTATAAATAATAGCCACATGTTAGTGCATCATTGGAAATGATCAAAAGAGTCTACATTACATAATGGTTTAAAAAAGCAAAAGGCCAAGCCATTACAGTACAAAATCTACTGGAAATAGAAACTGTAAATTCTTCCTCTCATAGGGCCTCACTTCTTCTTTGTGTTCTTCTTAGCTTTAGCATCATCATTATCCTTCTTGGGGATCTTCTACTTCTTCTGCACCGGAGGTTTACTCACTGCCATACCAAACTTACCATATAGGCTACTGACCACTTTCTTGTTAATGGCAGGAGCATCAGCAGAAAAAGCAAGATAATTTTTATCAAAGCATGTCTTACCCTTGTAACCTTTGGCCAAATGCTTTAGTCTTGCACTTCTTCTTACTTTTGATACCACTAGGGGGTCTTGCATTGCTTACTTTTCAAAAGCAGGGCAGATGTGCTGAAGTGTTCTACTCCTTTGCCAGGTGAAGATCTAGATGCCTGTGGAGTGGAGAAGCCCATGGTGGCCTCTTGACCAGCAATAAACAGAGAACATACATGTGGTGTTTTAGAGGGGCATGTATTGGGAACAACAACTTGAACACTCAAACCAGCCGCATTTTTTCCCTGGAATAACTGCCATAGCTTGGAGTTGAGTATACCTTTTGCCCAGGCAAAATCATCAGGTGGCATCGGTTTTGTAGTGAAAAAATTAGCCCAAGAGATTGGCATTGTTACAAAGAGAGCAGTTTTAGATGCAAGGCAAAAAATACTTTTTCCATCCCATTTCACCTTCTCGAGAGAAGATTGGAGCGAGGGCAAGTCTTTTACTGTCTAAATGGATCTTCTCTTCACAGTGAGCAACAGGTGGAGCAGTAACAGCTATGTCCTTTTCATCTGCAGCAATTGGTTTGTCAGTAGGACGTGAAACTAAATCCATACCGACATCTGCAGTCTGAGCCAATGTTCCACTTGTTGAAACTAATTCCTTACTGACATCTGCATTCTGAACCAATGTTTCACTTCCACCTGCCTTGTGGCTTAACACATTGAACTGCCCATGATGATAAGCATTGTAAGCTAGTGTTGTATCCTCAATCTTAGGCTGAATCAGCACCATACCTAAGTGAATCCGATTCATCATATTATGCTCTGCCTGTTGCACTGGGACATCAACCATATGGTGCTCATTGAACTTTGCTAGATAATCAACCAAAGCAGCATTGACAGAACTACTAGAAGTATTTTCAGAGTCAGAACTAAAGGTAACTGTGAGATCACTGATGGCCACCTCCACCGCATGCATCTTTAGATCTATACCAGCATCATGAGCGATAAGCTAAATAGGTAGATGGTTATGGATCACAGGATTGATCAGAGCTTGAACCTCTTGGAAATCCTCCTGATTGAGCATGTGTGCACCGTCTATGAGATCATTAATCTCTAGGAAATCACCTAGAATGTGCTGGTGTGGTTCCTGGTTTAAATCCATATTTTGCCCTGCTAAATTAAGGTGTTGCTGCAAGTTTGGAGCAATGTCATTCTGTTGATGCTCATATTGCTCATTCTGGGCTGGTTGTTCTTCTCATGCAGGCCAATCCTGCATTGGAGGTTGTTCATTTGGGGGAGCAAGAAACAGAGGCATAGGGTGAGGATTGCCCCCATCTGGGGGAAGATTCTCATCTGCTGGTAGGCCACCAAGCATATTATGTCCTAGAATCACAATGGGTACAGACCAAGGCCCCCTGGTTCTTATCTCCTGCTGAAACTACATAGTTGTGTGGTATCTTTAACGGATCAGTGACTAAAACCTTAATGACAACACGTGAGTAATCACTGGCTACCTTGTCCGAGAACTCTAAAGTGCCAAAATCCTTCATAGCCCCTTCAATGTGACGATGTTCCCATAGATCTACTGGAAAAGAAAGTAGAGCAAGCCATCATTCATGGTTGTATGTAAAGCTACAATGATTAATCCCCTCATTGTTCTTGGCGAAGGAGATTAGATGATTCTGAAAGTAATGAGGACTTTGATTGACCAACCAATCTCGATCAGCATTGGAATCAAGTTGTACATACGCATGACCCAGGGGCACTTATAAACCATGTCAAGATTGAACTGAAGGTGCTGCTCAATTAGATTCCTCAGAAAGAGCCGAACCTGGTCAAACAGAATATCCGCAGGCGGCGCTGGAGTGATCGTTGCAATGACAACATCCTCATGCTTGGGGACGATCGCAGTACTAACATGGTACCGGCAAGTTTGGGGACGATCCACGACCTCATTCACTGAGTAGCGCCCAAGCAGAAATGGCGTGGGGTCTACTGGAAACGCCGGCATGGACTGGGTGGAGATGGCTACTGGCGACGAGTAGTGTTGTGTACCCAGGGGCGTGCGATGTAGTTGGGCTGGAGGATGGGACTATGGAGGAAAGGGAGGGACCGTGGTTGGCATTCCGTTCTACAGAGTATGAGGGGAAGACGAGGCGACAAGGGGCAAATATGCCCTGCTTGGCAGTCAAATCAATCTGACCGTCTGCTAGGGGATTATTACCCAAAGAAATAATATCTAAATCAATAGAGGGGTAACCATCCAAAGCCTCCATAAACCTTCCTTGTGTAGTCCCATCTGGCACGATATTGTGATCAATGCTGGGTTGAACAGTGGCAAGTAAGCTATCGATAACTGAGCCCAAAATCAGAAGGCTATCATAGTAGAGATATTCTTATCAATCACTAGGAGAACTTGAGCCGACTAAGGAGAAGTTACCTTGTTCTAAACTTGATGCTGCATTTCAGATTTTTTCTATGGTTGTCAATTACTTTGGGCCACCGGGGCCACTTTTTCACAGCCAAAGAAATCACAATCTCTCATAATATGACCTGGTTTAAAGCATTTGTGGCATCTGATTTTATTATGACACTGTTGACGAGAATGTCCAGAAGCGAGGCAGCGTGGTCACTAACCTCTCCAAATATGCAGGTTATTATCATGGGCCAAGCTTGTCCATTCAAGTCTATCAAAGACTGAGGGCCCATTGGAAGCAAAAGCGGGCTGGGCATCTATCGTAATCTGAATTCTATAAAAAAACGAGACTCAGGCCACACTGGGCTGAGCCTTGATAGCTTGGCCCATCAATTTTGAAGGAGATGCTCCTGCTTGTGGTAGAGAGCTCTGAATCCGGTTGAATAGTGTTGCTGACGTTATATTTGATTTAACTGTAAAAGGGTCAAAAACCTTTGCAATTTGGTCTACTAAAAGAGCAGCCAATGCGAGTTTTGTGAGCTCTTCAATGTCTGAAACAGATATGCATTCAATAGACGAGCAAGGGTAATTAGCCTTAAAGAAGGTCCGAATAGTCTGAATGTCATGCCCTGCAGACAGAAGCTCTCTGAGATCTGAAATTTCTTTCAAAGTTAACCTAGCAAACAAATTGTATGAATTGGAGTCATGATCCACTGAAGTTGTTGGGCACTATTCCGCCTTGTGAAGATTTCTAGCAATTTCAGGTTTGTTGTGTGTGCCAATAGCTGTCAGATTTGCCCCTGAAAAGTTTTGTTTCGGAGCAGCTGCAAATGACAAGTTCTGTTGAGGAGTCTTGGCAAAGGACATCTTTTTGGCTCCAACCATGGTCCAAGAGAGATGTTCTTCCTTCTCCCAATTTCAAAATTCCTGGACAAAATCCTGACCCCAATTGCCCCAAAGGTTGAAGCAGACCTCAAAGGATTGACATGAAAAGCTCTTGAGCGAGTGCATAAAGAACCCATCTCATTTGGAATTCACAAAAAACCTGAAGATTTTGTCTCTTAGTGGTAAGACCTGGAAATCTTGGGCAATGCCTCCCAGACAAGACCACAGGTATTGGCTAACCACGATCAGTCTAGACTATGCTTATGGTGCTTGAAAGAGGCCATGAGAAAGGAACTCACGGGCACCGTGTCCTGGAGAGAAAGCAACCAGAGTGTTAAACTTCTGCCAGACCACTCTTTGGATTTCAAGACCAGGACGAAGATCAAGATTCGGATCTAGTGATGGGGCATCAACCAATGATTTCAAAACATTGGGCAGACCTTCCCCAGAGGATTTACTAGACTAGATTACTGCAGTATGGCTCAGCACTGGGGCATCATCGACCTTCAGCGGGGCCAATGGACCCCTTGTTGAATTTGGAGAAATCGAAGGAGTGTGGTCCATGGCATCTATGCGACCGCCAACAATGGCTATGTGACATGGGAAGGAGATCTCGTCACCAACAGTAATGGATTCCCCATCGTGAACAAACTGGCATCGACTACTACTTGATCTTCATTTAGGAGAGCAAGTTGTCCTGAACTAGCAAGAATAATCGACCCCTTATCGATCCTGACCTTCGCCATCACCAGATCGGCACGGAAACAGGTTGCCCAGCGCGCGACGACGTTGTCGGCGGCAACATCCGCACGGGCTGAACTGCGATCGGCTTTAGACATGCTTGAAGGATTGGAGTGGATAGAACTTACCGGAGGGGAGGAGAAGGCCGGGTCGTGGCCTAAGCAGCCGGTCGGCGGAGTCTCGCTACCGGTCGTGTTCAAATCATCGGGACCGCCGATCCGCAATTAGTGCTCGCCTCCGTTCGCTCCCTATTTTCTACGACCATTCCCCGTGCTCACAATTAGAAATTTTAATTATTACTTTACAATTTTACGCAATAAGGTGGAATATGAAACTTAGCCTAACAATTGCAAAGGTGAATCTAGTGCTATCAATATATTCAACAAGTTAGTAGCAAGATAAACTGTCATGTAAGATATAAGTAAACACTAGAGACACGTAACCACGAGTAGAGAGTTAGGGTCGGTGAAATACCTGGACATCCTTCGGGCCGTGCCGGGCTTCGGGCTGGGCCTAACCAAGCCCGATGCATAAAACCCAGGCCCGGGCCTGATACGACTCCAACGTATCTATAATTTTTGCTTGTTCCATGCTGTTATATTATCATTCTTGGATGTTTTACAATCATTTTATAGAAACTTTATTTCATTTTTTGGGACTAACCTATTAACATAGTGCCCAGTGCCAGTTGCTATTTTTTGCTTGTTTTTACTTCGCAGAAAATCAATACCAAACGGAGTCCAAACATAGCGAAACTTCTTGAAGAATTTTTCTAGATCAGAAGACACCTCATGGGCCAAAGAAGTACCAGAGGGGGCTTCGAGGGGAGCACAACCACCTGGGCGCGCCTGGGGGCCCAGGCGCACCCTGGGGGCTTATGCCCACCTCAGCTGCCTCCCGCACCGTTTCTTTGCTCTATAAAGACCCCAAAAATCCAAAAACCCTAGGGGAGTCGACGAAACACAATTCCAACTGCCTCAAGTTCCAGAACCACCAAATCCAATCTAGACACCATCACGGAGGGGTTCATCATCCTCATTGGTGCCTCTCCGATGATGCGTGAGTAGTTCATTGTAGACCTACGGGTCCGTAGGCTGTAGCTAGATGGCTTCCTCTCTCTCTTTTGATTCTCAATACAATGGTCTCTTGGAGATCTATTTGATGTAACTCTTTTTGTTGTGTGTTTGTTGGGATCCGATGAACTTTGAGTTTATGATCAGATCTATTTCATCCATGAAAGTTATTTGAGTTTTGATCTCTTATATGCATGATTACTTACAGCCTCATATTTCTTCTTCGAATCTTTGGTTTAGTTAGGCCAACTAAATCGATTTTTCTTGCCATGGGAAGAGGTGCTTGGTGATGGTTCGGTCGTGCGGTGTTCTTTCCCAATGACAGAAGGGGCAGCAAGACATGTATTGATCGTTGTTATTAAGGATAACAAGATGGGGTCTATTCCTACATGAATAGATCTTGTCTACATCATGTCATCGTTCTTATTGCATTATTCCATTTTTCCATGAACTTAATACACTAGATGCATGCTGGATATCAGTCGATGTGTGGAGTAATAGTAGTAGATGCAGGCAGGATTCGGTCTACTAATCTTGGATGTGATGCCTATATAATGATCATTGCCTGGATATCGTTATAATTATTTGAAGTTCTATCAATTGCCCAACCGTGATTTGTTTACCCGTCGTATGCTATTTTTCTCGAGAGAAACCACTAGTGAAATCTACGGCCACCGGGTCTATTCTTTATCATATTTGCTTTCCGGTATACTATCTGCCACTTTTATTTTCAGATCCATTATTCCAAAAAACCCCAAAATACCTTGCTCCAATTTTTTGTAATTTATTTTATTCCGCATTTCCGCGAGATCTATTTATCCAATCTACTACAAATCAATCTATCTTTTACCCGAGAGGGATTGACAACCCCTCTTACGCGTCGAGTTGCAAGTATTTGTTATTTGTGTGCAGGTACCATTTACGTAGTGTTGCTTGGTTCTCCTACTGGTTCGATAACCTTGGTCTCATCACTGAGGGAAATACCTACCGTAGCTGTGCTGCATCATCCGTTCCTCTTTGGGAAAAATACTGACGCGGACACGAGCCATCAAGAAAGGATTTCTGGCGCCGTTACCAGGGAGACATCATCAACATCTACCAGGTTCCTAATCACAAATCTCATCTCCTTGCAATTTACATTATTTGCCATTTGCCTCTCCTTTTCATCTCCCCCACTTCACAAAAAATTGGCGTTCTATTCACCCTCTTTTTCGTTGACCGTTTTCTCGTCAGATCTGTTTTTGCGTGCAATTTTGTTTGCCACTTTTTGTCGTTATGGATAGTTCTTCCTCTATTGCATGCACCCCCGAGAATGAGGTTCTTAATTTAAAACAAAGGGGAGGGGAGAAACTAAAAGATGCTTGGTATAGGATTTGCAATGCTCATAATAGATCTGTTTGTAAGAAATCTACCATTGTTCTTCTTCGCTGTTTTTATGTGGGCATCACTACTTGGTATAGATTCGTCCTTGATACGATTACTAGTGGGAATTTCTTGATGTGTCATTCTCTAGATGCTTTTAATGCTATGGGAAATCTGGTAGGTTCACCAGCTCTTATGATTAATGAAACAACTTTAACTCTCGTGCATGTTATGGAAAGGTTAGATGCTATTGGAAAGAAAATGCTTGCTGAAGAAAACATTGAAAAACTAGATAAAAGGATGCAAAATCTTGCTAATAGAATTGGGTCAAAAGCGGGAGATGCTCTTAAAGTACTAAAAGAAAAACAACCCGCATTCAACGAGAGAATAGAGGAGAGCCCCACTAGAATTGATAAGTTGGAAGAAATTTTTAGTAATCTAAGCACGGCTTTTGCTTCCGCTAAAACTATTGAAAAAACTCCAAAAAATTGGCAAGATTAATCAAGTCACTAAAAACAAGGGTGCAACTTCTATTATAACAAAGAAGATCTTAAGATGATTAGTATTCACCCTGATTTTATTGAAGTGATTAAAGATCCTACTTATAAGAATGAATTTTTCCAAACTTGTCCCTAGAAGTATTGTTATTGAAAATTTGTATGATAAATCTTTGAAGAATCCTAAGTGTTTGATTGAAGAGTTGGAGAATAAAGATGACAATACTTGAATCTATGTGTTATGCCTAGCTTGGGGCGTAAAACAATAGCGCTTGTTGGGAGGCAACCCAATGAATAAAAATTATTTTTGCCTTTTTCTTTCTGTTCTTGACTGTTTACACAATTATGCCTCTGTTATGATTGTGTTTTTTATGTTTTAATTAGTGTTTGGGCCAAGCAAAGCCTTTGGGACCATGTTGGGTGATAGTTGATTTGATCTTGTTGGAAAACAGAAACTTTTACATCCAGTAAAATAATTTTCAAAAATCATGGAAGCAACGAAAAATTCTGAATTTTTTACCCAAGATTTATATACAAATTACCTACCTTTTCCTAATTTTTTAGAATTTTTGGAGTTACAGAAGTATACGCAGTTTGCAGATTGCTACAGACTGTTATGTTTTTGACAGATTCTGTTTTCTTTGCGTTGTGTGCTTATTTTGATGAATATATGGACTGTATCGGGGGGTACAAGCCATAGCAAAGTTGGAATATAGCAGATATAATGCAAAAATAAAATATGAATGGGTTTGCAATAGTACTTAGAGTAGTGATTTGCTTTCTTATACTAACGGATCTCATGAAGGTTTTGTTGAGTTTTGTGTGACTGAAGTTTTCAAGTTTTGGGTGAGATCACGATGGATGAAGGAATAAGGAGTAAGAAGAGCCTAAGCTTGGAGATGCCCCATGGCACCCCAAGTCATTATCCAAAGAGAAAGAAGCAACTAAACTTGGGGATGCCCCCGAGTGGCATCCCCTCTTTCTTCTAACGACCATCGGTATTTTACTTGGAGTTATATTTTTATTCGTCACATATCATGAGTTTTGCTTGGAGCGTCTTGTATTGTACGAGTCTTTGCTTGTTTTGCTTTTTAGTTTGTGTCATCTATCCTTGCTGGACACACCTATTTGAGAGAGCCAAAATTATGCTATGATTTTGTTAGAATTGCTCTTTATGCTTCAATTAATTTTTTTTGAGCTATGGAATTGCTCTAGTGCTTCACTTATATCTTTTTTAGCACGGTGTGCTTTAATGTTTTTGAAGAAATGCTCTCGTGCTTAACTTATATTTATTTGAGAGTTAGTAAACTTTTGAAGAAATTCTCTCATGCTTCACTTATATTATTCTGAGAGATGGAATTTTTTTTGCTCATGTTCTTCACTTAGATTTGTTTGAGCTATCAAAAGCAACATATGAAACTAGTCCCAAAGTGATAGATATTCAAGAGGGATATAATAAAACTTTCATGAAGATCATTGGACAAAATAAACTTGATTCTTTGTAATATTTTTGTGATATGATGATAGTAATATGTGAGTCATGCTGATGAGTAATTATGCTTTAGTAAGAATATTGGTGTTAAGGTTTGTGATTCCCTATCCAAGCATGAAAGTCAATAGTTATGCAATGAAATTACATCCTACTTGTGGTGTATTATTCGGTGTTAGTTATGCTTAATGCTTGCTTAATTGATTTTTCGTTTCTTGGTTGGATGCTTGTCAATCTTTTTGCTAGCCTTTCCTTGTACTAAGTAGGAATACTACTTGTGCACCCAAAATCCTTAAACCCAATTTTGCCATATGAGTCCACCATACCTACCTATATGCGGTATTCTCTTGCTGTTCTAAGCAAATTTGTATGTGCCATCTCTAATTTTGAAAATAATTTACTTTTTGTGTGCTCGTACCACTCATTAAATGGTAGGGGTGGCTGATATTTTCCATGCTAGATGTGTTATTCTCAAGATGAGTGTTTATTAACTTGTGCTCGTACCACTCATGAAACGGTAGGGGGTGGCTGATATTTTTCCATGCTAGATGTGTTATTCTCAAGATGAGTGTTTATTCACTTGTCATTGCACGAGAGTACAGCAAAGGTATTAGGGATGCACAGTACCGAAATGAAAAATGAATTTACTTTATGTTGCCAAATAACAAATTCCTTGGAAAGTGTTGGTATGGACGACACCCGTGGATACAACTAGCCGTGGAATGTGAAAGTATGGTGGAAAAAGGAATAAACTTTATTTTTTGTTTGGGAACCGCCTATGATATATCTAGCATGGAAAGTATTGGAACTACTCGGTCGTTTTTGTTGAGAGGAAAAGCATGCCACCCAAAATGGTTTATCTCTATTTTTTCGCTTTGAGCTCTGGCACCTCTACAAATCCCTACTTCCCTCTGTGAAGGGCCTTTCTATTTACTTTATGCAATTTTTATTTCTATTTGAGTCTCCATCTTCTCTTATAAAAGCACCAACTAAGGGGCACTATGATCGTTTGAGCATTGGATGTAGCTAATATGCGAGTGTGTTTCGTGAACGGATCAATGATTGAGCATGATGGGCTAGGGATTACTTTCTTTAGTGTTGATTTTTTTGGAAGACATGGTTGCTTGTTGATATGCTTGAGTATTGAAAGCTTCATGTCAAAACTAGACTATTGCTTTGAATCATATAAAAGTCCAAATGTCCATGCTACAAAAGAAAAGATAAGTGATGAACATGTTAGGCAGCATTCCACATCAAAAATATGTTTTTTGATTTACCTACTCGAGGACGAGTAGGAATTAAGCTTGGGGATGCTGATACGTCTGCAACGTATCTATAATTTTTGCTTGTTTCACGTTGTTATATTATCATTCTTGAATATTTTACAATAATTTTATAGCAACTTTATATCATTTTTTGGGACTAACCTATTGACATAGTGCCCAGTGTCGGTTGCTATTTTTTGCTTGTTTTTTACTTCGCAGAAAATCAATACCAAACAAAGTCCAAACGCAGCGAAACTTTTTGGAGAATTTTTCTGGACCAGAAGACACCTGTTGGGCCAAAGAAGTACCAGAGGGGGCTCCGAGGGGAGCACAACCCACCTGGGCGCGCCTGGAAGTCCAGGCACGCCCTGGTGGGTTGTGCCCACCTTGGCCGCCTCCCGCACTGCCTCTTTGATCTATAAATACCCCAAAAATCCAAAAACCCTAGGGGAGTCGACGAAACACAATTCCAGCCGCCGCAAGTTCCAGAACCACCAGATCCAATCTAGACACCATCACGGAGGGGTTGATCATCCTCATTGGTGCCTCTCTTATGATGCGTGAGTAGTTCATTGTAGACCTACGGGTCCGTATGCAGTAGCTAGATGGCTTCCTCTCTCTCTTTTGATTCTCAATACAATGGTCTCTTGGAGATCTATTTGATGTAACTCTTTTTGCGGTGTGTTTGTTGGGATCCGATGAACTTTGAGTTTATAATCAGATCTATTTTATGCATGAAAGTTATTTGAGTTTTGATCTCTTATATGCATGCTTACTTATAGCCTCATATATATTCTTTGAATCTTTGGTTTATTTAGGCCAACTAGATCAATTTTTCTTGCCATGGGAAGAGGTGCTTTGTGATGGGTTCTTTCGTGTGGTGTTCTTTCCAAGTGATAGAAGGGGCAGCAAGACACGTATTGATCATTGCTATTAAAGATAACAAGATGGGGTCTATTCTTACATGAATAGATCTTGTCTACGTCATGTCATCGTTCTTATTGCATTACTCCGTTTTCCCATGAAATTAATACACTAGATGCATGCTGGATATCGGTCGATGTGTGGAGTAATAGTAGTAGATGCAGGCAGGGGTCGGTCTACTAATCTTGGACGTGATGCCTATATAATGATCATTGCCTGGATATCATCATAATTATTTGAAGTTTTATCAATTGCCCAACAATAATTTGTTTACCCGTCGTATGCTATTTTTCTAGAGAGAAGCCACTAGTGAAATCTACGGCCCCCGGGTCTATTCTTTACCATTTGCTTTCCAATCTACTATTTGCCACTTTTGTTTTCAGATCTATTATTCCAAAAACCCAAAAATACCTTGCTGCAATTTTTTGTTATTTATTTTATTTCGTGTTTCCGCGAGATCTATTTATCCAATCTACTACAAACCAATCTATCTTTTACTCGAGAGGGATTGACAACCCCTCTTAGACGTCGGGTTGTAAGTATTTGTTCTTTGTGTGCAGGTACCATTTACATAGTGTTGCTTGGTTCTCCTACTGGTTCGATAACCTTGATCTCATCACGGAGGGAAATACCTACCATAGCTGTGCTGCATCATCCCTTTCTCTTCGAGAAAAATACTGATGCGGACACGAGCCATCAGGGCCCGGCCCGCCAGTGTAAAAGCCCACCAAGCCTCGGGCTAGGCCTCTTCGTTAAATCTCTAATAGGACGGGCTTGGATGAGGTCTGGCCTTCGGGCGCAAAATTTAGGCCCAGGCACGACCTATGGACAAGGTCAGGTCGGGCCGTCCGGGCCAGGCTACCCATGACCAGTATAGTTGGGGATAATCGAAACTTCGAAGACAAGGATATACTATGCCAATGTTCACTTTCTTGAAGGGGAAGCACGCAAGCTAGTCTCAGAGCATCTCCAGCCGTTTGCCCCCAGGGGCTAGAAAAAAGCGTCGCTTGGGGGCGAACCGGCATATTTTCGGCGTGGGGGTGATCGGCTTCCCAGCTGTCGCCCCCAGGTCGGCCCCAGACGCTCTTTTAAAAAAATTAAAAACATACTTGGGAAAATTTTGGCAAACACGGCATACATTCGGCAACAGGTGGTTCACACTCTTTTTACATATAGAAACATAATAATAAGTCTACTAAAAATAAGAAAAAAAAATGGCCGCGCCTACAGGCCGAAGAACTCACTGAACACGCCGAAGTCGCCGCCGCCGTCGTCCTCCTTCTCCTCCTTCACGCGGCCGTACCTGCTGGACCCCTACCCGGGGTCCCCTGGCGGACTGGTTTGGCCGGCGGCGGCACCTCGTCATTGCTATCGTCAAAAACGACGACGCCGCCCTCGTCGCGGCCACGGCGCCGAGTGGCGATCTCCTCCAGGGCGCGGCGCTGGCGCTCCATCTCCGTCCGCGCCCAATGATACGTCTCCAACATATCTATAATTTTTTATTGTTCCATGCTGTTATATTATCATTCTTGGATGTTTACAATCATTTTATAGCAACTTTATGTCATTTTTTGGGACTAACCTATTGACATAGTGCCCAGTGCCAGTTGTTGTTTTTGCTTGTTTATTACCTTGCAGGAAATAAATACCAAACGGAGTCCAAACGCAGCGAAACTTTTTGTGGATTTTTTTCTGGACTAGAAGACACCTGTTGGGCCAAGAAAGTACCTGAGGGGAGCTCCGAGGGGAGCACAACCCGCCAGGGCGCGCCTGGGGGCCCAGGCGCGCCCAGGTGGGTTTTGCCCACCTCAGTGGACTCCCGCACCGCCTCTTTGCTTTATAAATACCCCAATATTCCAGAAACCCTAGGAGAGTCGACAAAAATCAATTCCAGCCGCCACAAGTTCCAGAACCACCAGATCCAATCTAGACACCATCACGGAGGGGTTCATCATCCTCATTGGTGCCTCTCCGATGATGCATGAGTAGTTCATCGTAGACCTACGGGTCCGTAGTTAGTAGCTAGATGGCTTCCTCTCTCTCTTTTGGTTCTCAATACAATGGTCTCTTGGAGATATATTTTATGTAACTCTTTTTGCGGTGTGTTTGTTGGGATCCGATGAACTTTGAGTTTATGATCAGATCTATGTTTTTATCCATGAAAATTATTTCATTCTTTTGA